>NC_087202.1:82442249-82592675 GCF_015104395.2 Macrobrachium nipponense | reverse complement strand
TGGTAGATTAAAACAGTACCCAAGTCTCTGAAGAAATGAGCATAACCACAAATGAACATAAGAGTTTTGACTTTTGAGTACCCTGGTCTGGGAGGCTAGAAAATATAATGCAATCGAGTATAGGCATTTTGCCGTAGTACCTATACTTTATGCGATACCTGTTATCCTTAAGCTTTATGCCTAGCTTGCATGTCTACAAAGCACAACAATTTTCTATGTTTTTTTGTAATAAAAATCCATTGCACATTATAAATACCTTCTTTACTCACTTATCATGATCTTGTATCTCATCTAGATTGAAAAGACCTCTACCCGCCAATCACGATCTTGAATCTCATCTAGCTAAGCAGCAAGAATCACATGTGCGTATATGTTTTGTATGTAGAATTTCCTGGTCTTTCCGCCGATATATAATTCATCAATGTATGTCCATTATGTCTTTTGTTATTGTCATTTTATTGACTGCTAAGAAAGGCAAATTCTTCTCTGTCTGTGTGCGGGTCGTGAGACTAGAGGGTCAGGCACTCCATTTCCATTTGCACACTGCTATGTATACCCTGTTCCCAGGTAATAAATCAGTTAGTACTCAGTTCTGTCTCATTACGACCTCACAACTGGTGACCCGAGGAGTGACGGTAAACAGCGGTTTTGGCTTCGCCATTAACGAACTCACTACGGCTGCGCTTACCTTTAGAATTCTTTAACAGAATCATACAGTGACAAAATTTAGGCTTCTGAAAGCTCCTTCCTCAGAAAACCACCCACACCACTAATGGACTAATTACAACGAACCTCCCCAGGTACATTCTGGCGTGTCCAAACGGTTTGGCCCCACCATTTACGATCCCCATCAACTGTATTCACAGAGTCATTAATGGAACCACATGGCGTATAGTTTTGACTTCTGACGAACCCTGAACATCATTAACAGACTAAATATGGCACTTAATTCGCATTTTGGTGCAAGAGTCACAATGCCAGAAATGCAACCCGAAAGTCAAGCCAAGGACTTGTAGATCTTCGGCATCCCCCTCTCGTCTTTGAAAACCGCATTATCTCAGGTGATAAAGCTGCCACCATTCTCGCTGCAAAATACTGCGTCATGGTTCCAGTGGGCCAACGTACATTTCAGTGTAGCCAAGGTCACAGACGAAGAAACCAAAGAAAATATCACCATGACGACACTGCCCGAAGAAGTGTTTCATAAATTACACCTTGGCTAGACGCACAGATGGAAAAGATAAAATATGAAGACCTCCACAGGAAGCACATCGAGATATACTCCATGCCCATCCCAGAGAGAGCCCAACGTGCCCTGAACCTCATGAACCGGCCCCTGGGGGACGCATCACCCAAGGATGCCTGGGACAAACTACAAGGTCTCCTGATGCTGCCGAACTGCCACGAATTTGGCACAAGAAGGGAGATCAACCTATCGTGAGAAATATTCCTGCGGTGCCTTCCTCGGGAGGTGAGGGTGCAAAACATGGAGGCAGACACATTTCTAATGGGGAAATTGGTGAGCATTGCGCATAAACTCCACGAGGCCACCAAGGCCTCCAAGCACGCCACAGCCCCCTCAGCCTGATAGAAGAGAAGGTCAGGGAGGGGGATACACATGCAATATACAGAAAAACGGTGCCACTGCAGCAGCAGAGGACATGGACGAATCCAGCCTGGTGTTATTTCCAATGACGATTCGAAAAAAAACGTCAGAAACTTCAGAGCTCTCTGGGCATTCACAAAAAATGCAGAGGGCAGCCACCCATAACAGCAGTGGCCACAAACAACAGGGAATCCCAACCAGTGGGATTCTTCATCCACGACACAATCTCGGAGCGCCGAATGCTGGTAGACATGGGAGCCATGCAGCCAGTCTTTCCGCCATCAAGGGAGGACCGCAATCGCCCGCCCAAAACCATGGCCGCACTAGTAGCCGCAAACGGAAGCCTCATCCGCTGTTATGGAACCCAGACCAGCAGAATATCCATTCTGGGTCATAAGTACAAATGGCCCTTTGTCATTGCAGACATCAGGTTCCCTCTATTGGTAGCCAATTTTCTGGCACAACATGGCCTGCTGGTGGACGTCGGCTGTAAATGCCTTTTAGACACCAGAAATTACCGACACATGCCAAGTTTCATCACCTGCTGCCCAAGAAGTTCCAGGATGCTAAACAAGCATTCACAGAGATGGAGAGTATGGGTATTTGCAAAAAGGCATCAATCCCATGGGTGTCCCCCTCCACATGGCAAAGAAGCCAGATGGTTCCTGGAGGCCCTGTGGGGACTATCATCGGTTGAACCTGGTGACACTGCCTGATCATTAACCCCTGCCAAACATGCAGGACCTGACAGAAGCCCTACACGGCGCCAAAATACTTACTAAAATTGATCTACTTAAATCTTATTTTCAGGTACCAGTACATCCTGATGAAATTCCAAAAACGGCCATCATCACACCGTTCGGAACATACACCTTCTACTCCACCTTTGGCCTGAGGAACACTGGGGCCACATTCAAACGCCTGATGGAGAGCATCCTAGGGGACCTACCTTTCTGCAGCTGCTACGTCCCTGGAAGAGCAACTGGGACACGTCTGGGACATGCTGAAATGCCTTCAAGAGAATGGGTTGATTGTTAGATCCAACAAGTGTTCATTCACTGTAGAGAATGTGGACTTCCAGGGACACGAGGTCTCCCCGACGGGCGTCCGCCCCTTGGCCTCCAAGGTAGAGGTAGTAAACAACTTCCCTACACCGGAGACGATCAAATCCCTACAGGAGTTCCTTGACATGTTCAACTACTACCGACGATTCTTGTCAGACATCGCCCGTATCATGTATCCCCTGACCAAGGTGCAGAGGGAAAACCAAAGACACTGATGGCACTGACATGGGAAATGCTGCAGCAGAGGGCACTCAAGGCAGCTCTCTCCAGAGCCACCACCTTAGCCTACCAGGGCCCCACTGCCTCCCTGAGACTTACCACCAATGCCAGCAACGTCGCCTGTGGAGCCATACTGGAGCAGAAATTGGACGGGTCCCCAGCCTGCTCATGTTCTTCTGCCACAAATTGAAGCCTCCAGAGACCTGCTACAGTGCATTTGACAGGGAACTGCTGGCAATCTATCAGGCAATGCAACACTTCAAATACCTCCTAGATGGCAGCCCCTCACCATCCTGACAGACCGCAACCCCTTGATACATGCTTTCATGAAGGTGGGAGATGCATGGTCGGCAAGAGAGCAGCGGCACTTGGCTGCTATATTCAAATTTGGGTGCGCTATCAGCTAACCCCCCCCGGAAAAAACCCGGTAGCCGATGCCCTGTTAAAGATTGAAATAAATTCTGTCCACCTGGGCATCGATTATGAGGACCTGGCGAAGGAACAAGCCACAGACCCTGAAATGCAAGCTTACCGCACGGCACTCACCGCACCGAATTGGAAGGATGTGCCAGTAGGAGAGCAGGGATCACACTTCTCTGTGACACCAGCACAGGCTTCCCCCACCCCCTGATACCCGCATCACGAAGGAAGCAGGTATTCGACATCATCCATGGCCTCTTCCATCCATCGGGACATACAACAATGAGCACGGGATAAAAAAGGACGTGTGGAGGTGGGCAAAGAACTGCATACTGCCCCAAACAAGCAAGATCACCCAATACACAGAATCAGGGATCGGAGACCCCCCTCAACCACGAAGACTGTTCGGGCATTCATGTGGATGTCGTAGGACCTCTGCCACAATCGGGGGGTGACAGATACCTCCTAACATTCATAGACTGAACTACGAAATGGCCAGAAGCAACCCCGATGGCAGAAGCATCGACAGGTGCCTGTGCAGAAGCCCTACTATCAAGTTGGATAAGCCATTTTAGTGTGCCGGATGACATAACTACGGACAGGGGCTTGGCATTCCTGTCAGAAATCTGGGTCTCCCTGGCACGCCTTATGGGGACAACAGTCCACAGCACAATGACATACAATGGAATGGTGGAAAGGGCCCACCGTTCATTAAAGGCACCAATGGCACGGTGTACCAATGAAAACTGCAAGACGCAGCTGCCCTGGGTTCTGCTAGAACTTCAAACAGCACCAAAAGCAAACGGTGAAGAATCTCATGCTGAAAAAGTCCATGGGGAAGCAATGGCAGTACCGGCGATATCTTCCCCTCGGAACCAAATGACCAAGATGTGCCCCTTAGAAGACTAAGGGAAGTAGCAAAGGAGTTCTAACACTCCCTACTGGAAGATTTTCACAGACAGGACATGTAACTACAGACCAGGAGGCCTAGGAACCTGCATACACGTCTTCCTGAGAGACATCACCCGCCACCCACCCCTGTCCAGGCCATACCGTGACATCACAAGAAACTCCAAGGCCTACCTCGTCAACATCCACGGGCAGGAAAACTGGGTAACCATCCACACATTAAAGCCAGCCTTCCTGGTGGATAATGAGACACGGGAGGAGATCAGCTGACGCCCGAGAATTCCTCCACGACCTTAAGCAAAGAAACCGACATCCCGAGGCATGTTCGAGGTCGTCCCAAGGGACGGACAAAGGATAACATCCCGGCAGGCTCACCAGACACTCAACAATCAATACCACCCCACAACCACATATATCAAGGGAAGGCTCCTGATACCAACAAGATATTGTGATCAACTGTACAAATCTTCCAATTATTCATAATTAATTATGCCTTATTTAATTATTCCTTATTAATTATTAATTATTGTCATGGCTGGGAAAGCACTTGTAAAGACCTTTTTTACCCACTAATCACGATCTTGTATCTCATCTAGCTAAGCAGCAAGAATTATGAGTTTGCAACAGTTGGTATTGCTGTAATCTGTAACATGCATTTGTTTTTATCACAAGAATCACCTGTATATATTTGTATGTAGAATTTCCTGGCCTTTCCGCCGATATATAATTCATCAATGTATGTCCATTATGTCTGTCATTTTATGAACTGCTAAGAAACACTTCCTCGGGCAGCGTTTCTTGGCTAGACGTGCAGACGGAAAAGATCAATTAGGAAGACCATCCTAGAGAGAGCACAACACGCCCTAGACCTGATGAATGGCCGCCCCCCCCCCCCCCCCCCCGGGGGGACGCATCGCCCAAGGACGCCTGGGACGAACTACAAGGTCCCCTGATGCTGCCGGACTGTGACGAATTCAGCAAAAGAAGGGAGATCAGCCTTTTGCGAAAAATATTCCTGTGACGCCTTCCTCAGGAGATGAAGGCGCAAATTGTGGAGGCAGACACTTCCAATGGAGAAATTGGTGAGTATCGCGCATAATCTCCATGAGGCCACCAAGGGCCCAAGGCCTCCAAGCATGCCGCAGTACCCGAAGCCTGCACCCTCGAAGAGTTTCATCATTAGTAGTTACATATACATATGTAGAGCGCTTTTCCGTGATTTTGGGAGTGAAGAGCAGAAGCGACTTTCGCTCTGCGATGGAGTTAGAGATTACGAGACTGATCTCCCCGACGACCTCCTCAGTCCACGTTATCGTGTCAGAACCGAAAACAAATTCAAAGATGAAATTAGTTGTTAACTAATTGTTTGGCAACTATCCACTTTTTCTACTATTAAACAATCTTCCTTTCTTCTCCATTTTTGGCCACCTTACGTCCAACTATGGAGGAGTTATGGAGTTCCATTTGACAACGTCTGTGTGAGAGAGAGAGAGAGAGAGAGAGGGTGTAATTGCTGTATGGATGGTTAACGACTGTATTGGCTGTTGGTGAGTTCTGGACTGTTTACTGTTAGAGATCTGTGTTTTGAGTGAGTTTTTCAGTGAGTCTTTGGTGAGAGCTGGTGATGGTAGGTAGTTTAGACAGCAGTTTATTGGAGGAATTGAAAGTCAGCTAAGTTGTGTTTTGTTTGTTGTTTAGTTGTTGTTTTGTTAGTTGATATTGTTGCTTAAGAGTTGTTGTGCTGTGAGGTCTTTGTTGAGTTGTATGTGAGTTCCTGTTATTATATGTGAGTTGTTGTGGTTGAGGGTTGTTGTTGGTGTTGTTAGTGGGTGTGTATGTTGCCTTTTTTGTGTTGTTGGTGATTGGTTGTGCAGTGGTCTTGGGTTGTGATTGTGTTCCTTTTTTGTTGTTGTGTTGTTGAGTTGTGGTTGTGTTCCTTGGTTGTTGTTGCGGTCCTTGATTGTTGTGTTGAGTTGTGGTTGTGTTCCTTGGTTGTTGTTGTGTTGTTGTGGCTCTTGGTTTTGGCTTGTGGTTGGTATCTCTGCGACCTCGACAGCAAACAGCACAGCAAAGGCCGGAGTGTCTGGAGTGTTGGTAAGTATATATGTGTGTTTTGTGTTGTTTTTGTTTCGTTTTTCTGTAGGTATAGGTCAATTGTCCTGCATGTATTTTGTTGTGTAAAGAAGAAAGTGTGACTGGGGGTGAGTTGGGCAGCGGGAGCGATTAGGTTTATGTGGGGGGGATTTGCCCGCTTGTTATTTATTTTTTATTTTTTAGCTTGTGATCCCGCCACACAACGACAGAAATTTTTCAACTTTCACTCAAACTACCGCTTAAGCTGTTACTAACGTCTGTTTTGCTGTTTCTAAAACTCTTATATTTCATTTTTCCTTCATCGATCTCTACCACTACAATCGATGCTTTTATTCTTTGCTCGATTAATGAAATAGCATTTCAACTCCATAGGGTTTTCTCCGGTTTTTTCTGACGAAATTATTTCGATTTCCTTACTGGCTATCTCTGGCTCGCCAGCACTCGCTGCTATCGATCTTTTTCTCCTATTAATGGATTGTAACCTTGCCTGTTCACCTTTCACCTTTACAACCATATCTTTCACATGCATATCCATTATGATCATAATAAAGGCTCACCTCATAACCTACCCACCTTAAAAATATTCATATGACCTGCGGGCTGCTCTATGAGCAAGAGCCCGTAACAGCATAAGGCCAGCTTAATCTTAACCAACCAACCTAAAAAATCAGTTAGTTTCATTGCGACTTCACAACATCAACAACAATATATATATATATATATATATATATATTATATATATATATATATATATATATATATATATATATATATATATATATATATATATATATATGAAAGTATTTTGTTTCCCATCCGTCTATGTGGATAACTCTAATACAGGTGAGAATTATCTATGGTTTGGTCAAATTACCACATGAATGTTTAGCCACAAAAATGGTTTATGGACCGATTACAAACAAAATGACGGTTCATATCTCCTACGGACGAAACGTCCACAACTCTGAGTAATCAATGCTATTCTAACTTACTGTTATATCAAATCTCGGGCATCCTTGTCTTCTTTTAGGATTGAAAACTTCCATGGCCTCCTGATACGATAAAAAAAAGACATCTGACGGAAAACACATAATGTAACTAAACATTCACACAGGTTATACGTAACATAAATACCAATCTGTCACATTGACTTCCTCGTAGTAGCTACAGGAACTTCTGGACGCATATACTGCTTTGTCTGTTCTCTACCATCTTCCGAAAATATAACTATGGCAATTCTTGCATATGTTGTTTCTAATCCTAGTACTGGTTAATAGCACGTAAACACGAGTTTTCTATATGAACCTTGTTTACGTTGATGATACGTGGTTTGATTTTGTTGCTCTATATATACTATGAGAGGCCACATTACTATGAAAGATTATTTCTTGAACTTGACAAGAACCACTTTTTAAGACAAATATCAGTATATTTAAGCAGAGGTAGTTGAATGAAGACACTTGTAAAATACTGCAGGAGAAAGAGAGAGAGAGAAAGAGAAAGGGAAAAATTAAAATAGTTTCCCATGCCGTCAAATTCTCTTTAACTGAAAGATTCCTTAATTCCGACGACATTCACCATCTTGCCCATATTCCTGAGACGACTATAAGTCTGAAAAACACAAGTATCTATGGCGACCTTTTTTAAAATGCATATGTTTTAGTGTTACTGCTTCTGTATCTTCCAAATTAAAGGAGCGTGTTCGTTTGAAGACGGAGACCAAAAGTGCTCCCGTGAGAACTTGAAGTTACTGGATCTACAATGACATTCTGTTCTAGCCTGAACCCTACCTACCTTCTAGCTATGTAGTAGTATAGATAGCCTACCTACTAGCTACTACTACTAGGTGGGTACTACTACTTGTTATGGATGCCCTTACCTTTCTCATCTACTACTAGCTAAGAACAAACCCGGTGATTGGTGATCTCATTAGGCTAGGCAGAAGGGTAGATCTATATTACTCTTCCGCGGCGGCCTAGACTACCTATAGCAGTTGCGGTTTTTCTAAGCAGTTTTACCTACTGAACAAGAATTTTTAAGTAGTAGCTAATATTTATTCGGACGACTGTAATTAACTCCCAGGGGCCATTAGGTACTAAACAAGGCGAAGTACATTGGACGCCCCAATCCATAGTGGATGTCGTATCCGCGGTTACGTTCCTTGCAGTAAGTGCGGAATTATTCTGTAGAAATACCAACTACTAGGTAGTACCTAGCCATTACTACCTACACCTACGCCCAGTAATTTATCGCCGAAGTTATGCCTGCCCAAATAATTTACCTTCATAGCATACCTACATACTAACCTATTTAGCAACACTACCTTAGGTACTATAAAGTTCATCCTGGTGCTTCTAGGTAGTAGGTAGTAGCTAGTAGGTACTATAGTAGTTCTCGGCCTAGTATAGCTAGGTAGTAGCGTAGCTACTAATGCTTCATGTGGAAGCTGTGGCGAGATTGATCCTATCTCACAGTTAGCCTAGGGTAGGTACTACCTATTGCTACTAGTAGGTATATTACGTTAGGTAGGTCTAGGCTATGTTACTATTCTGTTGTGAGCGTGACTACCTGTATGGCAGTTGACGTTTTTCTTTACAGTTTTACTTCCTGAGCAAGAATTTAAAGTTATATTTTTTCGCCCGGCTGTAATTAGTAATTAGGAACAGGATATTAGTAGTAGGGCAGCAGTATTCCGATCACGGTAGATATTGGTACGGCAGTGAATTGCGCATGCGTCAATTTCAGACTTCCTACCGTACAAATAACATATTGATGGGGGTACGGGAGATTCTGTCAGTGGTGCCGTACCGCGCTCTTGACTTGCTGTAGGTACGGCAGTTAGCTGTATCCGTTTACCAGTTTGCTAATCTTACTGTATTATGTGACAAGAGTTCGGCTTTTAAGCAGGACAGTCCCACTTTTTGAACATCTGTCCCCCCCCTTTTTTTGTGAGCAAAATGTCCTTTTTTTTTTTTTTCCTTTTGTGAATTTTGTCCTGCTCTTTTGTGCCACAAAAACAAAACTATCCCAATTTCAATGGAATAGTGCTGAAATTTTGTTTAATTTTGCCATTTCACCAGCTGGTAAATTCTATCGTCTTCTCCGACCGCTGCAATACCCAATGAAGTGAATTAAAAGATTATTGTAAAGTTTATAAAGGCGGCCCTTTAATGCCGATGTCGGGCAGAATAAAGGGCCGAGATAGTCATCAAAGGTACGATGGTAGTGTATATATTTATATATAATCCTCTTTGAATCTCCTCTTCAGGGCTGATTCGATCGTTCGTGACCTACGTATATACAATTTTTGAAAGTTTGAGTCTTCATAGATGTCTATGGCTTCTTTCAGCTCGTTAAAGCCTGAAAACATCTGTTTGTTCTGACACGGGATACAAACCTTTCGGTCCTTTTACAATAGGAAGGTTACTATAGCGGCAGCTGGATAGGTCGTAAGCTTTCGAACAAGGGGTTCGGTAGTTAACTGCTTGTGTCCGACAGTGTGCACGCCGCACGACTGGGAGGTGAAGAAACACTTTTGCTTTCGGCCTGCTGGCGTGTGGACGTGTTTATCAACGCTCTCTGCCCACTTCATCGTCGTTTGTGCTTTTCGTATGGTTGTGTTTTCTCTTTCTGTTTGCTTTGTGAAACTGAATTGTAAGTACAATCATTTTTGTTTTCATCTTGTATTACTTGTGAAGTGATAAGGATCATGGATTCTCCGCGTCCTCCGATTATTTGGCGACTGTGTCCCGGGACTGAAGGGCGTAAATGCGGGAAATTCCGCAGTTTCCCAGAAATAGATCCTCATATGTTATGTGCTCGGTGTCGGGGGCGTGAGTGCTCTCGCACCAAGCCTTGTGTTATTTGTGAGAATTGGTCGGAGGTGCAGTGGGGCTTGTATGAGGGCAGGAAGAAGCGAAGGCCTGCAAAGGAGTCGTCGGAAAGCTCTCCTGCGACTCCTATGGTGACGGATACTTTGTCTTTCCTGCCCCCTGCTTAGCTCCCACGTATGGCACCTTCCCTTTCGGGGGGCGTATCCAGGTCCTTCTCCTCACCCGATCTGTCGAGTGTGGAGGAGGGCGCTCGGTACCCCGACGTTCAATTGTACTCGGGGTCTTCTGTCCGTTCAAGGTGGGGCTCGTCCCCCCACGCGGGGACAAACCCCCCCTAATCACCCGACTGTTGCTTCCGCAGGTACTTCTACCGCGAGGAATGACCTTGGTCAGGTGTGGGCGTCTTTGGGCTTGCAGGGAGCCTAGTGTCCAGGGGCTGCTTTACCATTTGGCTGGGTCTGCTGCGGTCACCCATGCAACGGTGACCACTACGACTACCACCCTGTCAACTCCAGGGTACGCTGCTCCCCCTCACTGGTGTACTCTCCGCATGTGGTGTCAGTCTCTCCAACAGCCTCTGTGCAGGGTCCGATCGCTGTACCGAGGGGGGGCGTGCCGCCGCTGCCTGGGTTTGCCGTGCTGCCTCGTCCAGACTTTCGCTGCCCCAAGAGCTCGCCCCTGGACCTGCCGCCAGTACCCAGGATGTCGCTGGCTGTGGCTCCGCCTCGTGTGATGCCTGTGCCGACTGCCGTATCTGCCCAGACTGTGCTGACTGTTCCTGCCGTTCCTGATGTTCCTGCTGTTCCTGAGATGTCCGCACCTGCCGATGTCGTTCCTGCTCGTGGCGTTGCTGTACCAGACGTTGGTCTGTATGGACAGGTGCGTCCGGGCCCTGTTGCTTTGGCAACAGCAGCCCTGGCTCCGCCCTGGATGGCTGACGAAGAAGAAGAGGAAGGTGTCGTCGTTGTCGTCTTCGTCGTTGTCGTCGTCGTCTGCCGCCTCTCCCCCTTCGACTTCCAAGGCTTCACAGCCGAGGAAGAAGAAGGTCGCCTCCTCCCCTCCTAAGAAGTCTCCTTCGGGAGCTTCTCAGGGCCCATCTCACTCCAGTGGGACGGGGGGTTCTTCCGCTGGTCCTCCTGCTCCTTCGGGAGCGGGGCCCGCCTCTTCTTCCGCAAGGAAGAAGACTTCGGGAACCAGAGGGGTACCGGCTAACACTGGTACTTCCTCGCCTGGTGTCAGGGGTTCTGCCGCTGCATCAGGTTCCGTCTCGGCCTCTCGTTCGCGAGAGGTACCGAGTGTACGGTCGCCTACCGGTGACCGTACAGCCAAGAACCAGACGCCAGAGCTCGCTCGGCGCCAGGTTCACGGCACGGAGCGGAAGGCTGGTGAGAGCCGCTCAGGCGACTCTCACCAGGCCAGCTCTCGCTCTCGCGGCGACCAGCTGGCTACCCGGGTTGACGTGACAGTCTCTGACCGGCCACGGGCTGAAGCTGGGAAGAGGTCCCCCCGATCGCCGCCATGGCTCCGTGAGGACAAGCACCGGTCTCACCGTGACAGTGGTCTCTGCAGGTCGCCTGACCGTCGCTCCCACGGAATGAACGGGTACGGCAACCAGCAGTAGCTCCTCTGACACACGAGATCGGGGCCGAGTATCCAGGGCGGCTGGGTGTGAGGCGGCGTTGGGCCTACGCAATGGACCAGTACGGAGTTCCTCCTCTCTCTTCCCTGGAGAGATGGTGGACGCTGCGGTGGACAGACGGCGCACTGACGACAGTGACCGTCTTGTTCACCAGGCAGTTTCGAAGGCTTCTGGGCAGCCTCGAACTACGACCAAGCCCAAGAGCTCGGCTGGCGCTTCCTCGGCTGCTAAGACGATTGCCTCGTCGAAGCCCCGAGGAAAGACTCTGTCTTCTTCGACTTCTGCCAAGGGGGGTCGTAACCAGCCCTCCTCCCAGCCGTCCTCACGAGGGGGGCCAGGGAAGAAGTCGAAGAAAGGGGGGAAACGCTAGGGACGGCGTTCCCCCTCACCTGCTGCCGGAAGTAGGGGGGTGCCTGGCGAGCCATTGGGCAACTTGGCAGCGCTACGGCGCCGAGACCTGGATAGTAGATGTCCTTCAGGAGGGATATCTATTACCCTTCGAATCTCGGCCACCCCTCACCTCCAGCCCGGTCCATCTGCAGACTTACGTTCCAGGTTCATCGAAGGACATGGCGCTACGACAGGAGATCGAGTCCATGCTGAGCAAACGAGCTGTAGAGATCGTCACGGATCAGTCACCGGGCTTCTACAGCCGTCTTTTCCTGGTGGAAAAGTCTACGGGGGGCTGGCGCCCGGTGATAGATCTCTCTCCCCTGAGCCGATTTGTTCGCCAGACTCGGTTCACGATGGAGACGGCACGTTCCATGCTTGAATCCATCAGGGAGAACGATTTCATGCTTTCAGTGGATCTGAAGGACTCGTATTTTCAAATACCCGTCCATCAATCCTCCAGAAAGTACCTCCGCTTCATCCTCGACAGGCGGTGTACCAATTCAGGGCACTTTGCTTCGGTCTCTCAACTGCCCCACAGGTGTTCATGCGAGTGTTCACTCTGGTGTCTGCTTGGGCCCATTCGCACATGATACGTCTTCTGAGGTATCTCGACGATTGGCTAGTCCTGGCGAGCTCCTGCTCGCAGTTGCTGCAGGACAGGGATCGACTACTGGAGTTTTGCCGCGATCTGGGGATCGTGGTGAACTTCGAGAAGTCCGATCTCGAACCCAAGCAGAGGATAGAGGATGAAGTACCTGGGTATGCTGCTGATCGACACGGTAGCAGGGCGAGTCTTCCCCGCAGACTCGCGGATCAGCAGATTCAGGGAGGCAGCTGACTAGTTCCTGTCTCGGCAGGAACAGGCAGCTCAGCAATGGCAAGTCGTGATCGGCCACCTGTTGTCACTCGAGAAGTTAGTCCCTCATGGCCGTCTTCACCTGCGGTCTCTTCAGTGGAGACTGAAGGAGAGTTGGTCACAGGCGACGGACCCACCATACTTCCCCGTGTCCCTCACGCTGGAGGTAAGTCAGGACCTAGCCTGGTGGCTCGACGACAGGAACTTCTTAAGAGGAGTGCCTCTACGCACTCCCCCCCCTGGAGATGCTGCTGTTCCGAGATGCATCGAATGAGGGATGGGGCGCACACCTGGAGGAGTTGCTGACTTCAGGAGTGTGGGACGATTGCGACAAGCACCTTAACATCAATGTCCTAGAGCTCAAGGCAGCGTTTCTCGCTCTCCAAGAGTTCCAGGACCGCTTGATGGGACACTCAGTGGTGTTGATATGCGACAACACCACGGTAGTGGCTTACGTCAACAAACGGGGGCCTTGTGTCTCTCCCGTTGTATCAGTTGACACGGCAGGTGCACGAGTGGGCCGTGGCTCACTCAATAGAGCTGTCAGCACGCTATATTCCAGGGAAGAGGAATGTAGTAGCAGACAAGCTCAGCCGTCGGGATCAGGTGATAGGAACCGAATGGTCCCTACACCAGGACGTGGCGGAAAGGCTCTTCGACCTGTGGGGGCGTCCAGTTGTGGATCTGTTCGCCACCCGGCACAACAGGAAACTTCAAGTTTTCTTTTCAGCCGTGCCGGACCCATGGGCAGCTGCAGAGGACGCTCTTCAACACCCGTGGGACAACCTCTTCGTTTACGCCTTTCCCCCGTTCAGCCTGATTCGCAATGTGATCAGTCGAGTGCTGACCACCCCGAATCTCAGGATGATCCTGGTGGCTCCCAAATGGCCCCAGGCCATTTGGTATCCGGACCTGCTGGCTCTTCTCACAGGAGAACCGAGAGAGATTCCCCCTTGGCACAACCTTCTCGCCGCCCAGCCACACGTAGAACTGTACCACCGAGCAGTCCAGTCTACAACTTCACGGCTGGCTGTTATCCACCATCTCTTGCAAACGAGAGGCTTTTCTCGTAGCGCAGCAACAGAGATGGCTGGAAACGTCCGTCAGTCCTCTGCAGCTGTGTACCAGGGGAAGTGGGCCGTCTTCTGTGGTTGGTGTCGTAGACGGGGTTTATCTCCTCTCAGAGCCACTCTTCAGCAGGTAGCGGATTTCCTCATATTTCTTCGCCGAGAGAAGCTCCTCTCAGCCCCCACAGTGAAAGGATATAGAGCCGCCCTGGCACTAGTCCTGAAACTGAGGGGATTGGACATTTCGAACTCGTTCGAGATCTCCTTGCTCATGAGGAGCTTCGAAAGGTCTTGCCCTCCCAGGGAACTCAGGCCCCCTGAGTGGGATGTGACTCTCGTCCTTAGGAGTTTGACTTGGACCCTTCGAGCCACTCCGAGAGTCGTCAGACAGGGATCTGACCCTCAAGACCCTCTTCTTGCTGGCCCTGGCATCGGCGAAGAGAGTATGGGAACTTCATGGTCTATCCTTCGACGTAAGACACTCCAGGGGATGGGGATCTGTGACGCTCGATTTCGTCCCGAACTTCGTTGCGAAGACTCAGAAACCGTCGATCCCTGACGACAGGTTCGAGTCTTTCACAATTCCCTCCCTAATGCTGCTTTGTCCTGTGAGGGTGCTACGGCACTACCTGAAGAGAACTCGACACCTCAGGCCTGAGTGTCGACGCCTCTTTGTTAGCACCGGGTGTGAACCAAGAAAGAAGTAAATACCAAGAACAACCACTTTTCTTTACTGGCTGTAGTGACGGTGAGTCAGGAGAGCGTACGAGGCTGATGGTAGTGACGACATCCGTACGCTCTGTCCGAGAGCCCACGAAGGAGTGTGAGAGTTTGCCTGATTCCGAATGGAAGACGTATGACTCGTATGTACGCAAGTTAGAGCGTGACAGAATCAGGAGGTCTTCCTCCAGAAGTGCATCAGTGAGCAGAAGTCAGGGTAGTGATATGTCACCTGCTAACCCTTCTGTAGACTTTGTTTTACCTAACCCTGTGGTGTTGCCTTCGGGCCCTGAGGTTGTGTCTGCAGAAGGTAATGCCCTTTCTGTTATTATGGAGTCCATCCGTAATTTGGAATCTAAAGTGCTCACTCTCCAATTTAGTGTTGTGAAGTGTGGTAATGGTGTTAGTGCCCCTAGTGTTCTGGATTGGCCCTATAATGCCTCTAGGTCTAGACCTCTGTCGTACTCCCAGGACAAAGGGAGTGGGTAAGTCGAAAACCGAAGGAGGGTTACTGGGACTCCCCACCAATCTGGCATCCCTTTGGCAGGACCTGATGACGCTTCCCAGGCTGCCAAGGATCGTGCACGTGCACGAATCCTTAAGTATTGCTTCTTGTCCTCCGAAGCGTCCTCCCCGCGCAGGGGTTGGAGCTTTCGGAAGGACTCTCGCCCTCTCAAGAGAAGCTTTAGAGAAGAGGACGCCTCACGTCCTCTTTCTCGACCTGCGTTGCAGTCATCGCCTGAATGTTTCGACGCCTTTCCACTGCAGAAGAGGACCAGGACGTCATGGGCGGATGATGCTTTTGAGCGCCCCAGTCGCTCTAAGGTTGTTCCTGTGAGAAGGAAGAAGGCGTCCCCTCGCCCCTCGTCTTCTCACAGGATCAGCCCTTCTCCTGATCGGGAATCTTCTCCTTCTAAGAAGATTCTCCTTGATATGCAGCAGCAGTTGGCCTCGTTTTTTTGCCAAGAGGGAGGCAGAGCCACGTCGCCGTAGGAAGGATTCGAGGCTGCCTATCAAGAGGTCCAGGCAGTCCCCCTCTCCTTCTCCTCGTTCGTCGCCCTCCTCTGCTTCGTCGCCTTCTAGATCCTGTTTACCTCCTCAGCGCTTATCTAGAAGTGTCGATGAGCGTCATGCAGGACGCTCTCTAGACCGTAAGACTCGTCTTGGCGATGATCGCTGTACTTCTTGCCATGACACTCCTCGCGCTCTTCTTCGTGACGCTCGGCGTGCTGCTCACCAGGACATCTCTCAGGCTGCTCGCTATGACGCTTCTGTTGCTACTGCGTCCCGTCAGGACGCTCGTCGAGATTCTCCCCAAGACGCTCGACGCTCTTCAGGACGCTCGGCAGGACGCCCCTTTCGCTGATCATCGGAAAGCTTCAGAGTATGCAGTCAAGGATCCCCGGCCTTGTTCTACGGACCCTTCGTCGGATAGGAGACACCTTTTGCGAGCTGGGCCTCAAGGTTTAATTGCTTCACGGTCTTTTAAGGACTCTTCTGTTGCTCCCGTGGATGAGGGAGAGTCTTCGGGTGAGTCGCAGCCTGCGGATGAAGAGGAACCTGCTTCGTTGTCATCATCAGACTACAAGGTTTTGGCCCGCTTTTTGAGGGATGTGTTTGGCGACAAGTTTCAGCCTTTGGCCCCTCGCTCTCCTCCTTCGCAGTTGGCTTCGTCGAAGATGAGGAAAGCGCCAGGATTTATCAAGATGGCCACGTCTCTGTGTACAAAGAGAGCTTTCAAAAGAATCCATGACTGGATGGACTCCAGAAAGGCCCAAGGCAAGACTTCATTTGCCCTGCCTCCAGTGAGGTTGAGCGGAAGGGCGGGCATTTGGTACGAGACGGGAGAGGAAGCTGGTTTGAGAGTTCCTTCCTCTTCCCAGGAGGACTTTGCCAGCCTGATAGACGCTCTTAGGAGGTCTCTCCTGTCCTCTGCAAAGGTTTCCTGGACGCTTTCAGAGTTAGACCATCATCTGAAAGGGCTGTTTAGGACGATGGAGGTCTTTAACTTCTTAGATTGGTGTTTGGGAGCCCTGGACCTGCAGTCTCGGAGTCTGGACTCACTTTCTCTTGAGAAGCTGTCCAGTGTCTTAGCCTGTATGGATAAGGCAGTCAGGGATGGTTCTGATGAGCTGGCCTCCCACTTTTCTACGGGGCTTCCTAAGAAGAGAGCCTAATACTGCAAGTTCACGGCGAAGTCGGTATCTCCTTCTCAGAGGGCAGAGTTGCTGTTCGCCCCTCTATCTAGCCATCTCTTCCCGCAGTCGATGGTAAAGGACCTAGCAGTCAGCCTTCAGGAAAAGGCGACCCAAGACCTCTTGGCTCAGTCTTCCAGACGTCCTGCAGCCCATTCTACAACTCCTCTTGCTCAGGCTTCCAAGAAGCAGAAGCCCTTTCGTGGCAGAGCTTCCTCGAGAGCGTCTCCTCGAGGAAGAGGTCTCTCTAGAGGCAGAACCCCTTCCAAACCCAGGGGTAAGAAGTGACGCGTCGGGCCTTCAGACGCCTGTCGGAGCCAGGCTCTTATCTTTTGCAGAAGCCTGGAAAATAAGAGGGACAGACAGCTGGTCCCTCGAAATCATCGATAGAGGGTACAAGATCCCATTCCTCATAACTCCACCGTTGAGCATGAAGCCCATAGATCTGTCGCCCTCCTACCACCCAGCAAAGCAACAGTTGTTCCGACACGGCATACAAACCTTCGGTCCTTTTACAATAGGAAGGTACTAGCGGCAGCTGGATAGGTCGTAAGCTTTCGAACAAGGGGTTCGGTAGTTAACTGCTTGTCCGACAGGCGCGCGCGCGCGACTGGGAGGTAAACAAATCACTTTTGCTTTCGGCCTGCTGGCGTGTGGACGTGTATCATCGCTCTCTGCCCGCTTCATCGTCGTTGCTTTCGCATGGTTGTGTTTTTCTTTTTCTATTTATCTAGTGAAACTGAATTGTAAGTACAATCATTTCATATTTATTTCCATTGAATTCAATTGTGAATTAAAGGATCTTGGTTTCACCACGCCCTCCGATTACCCGAGTGCCGGGACTGAAGGGCGTAAGTGCGGGAATTCATTTTCCCAGAAATGATCCTCGTATTGTGTATGCTCGGTGCCGAGGGCGGGAGAGCGCTCGCTCCGAGCGTATATTTTGGTTGGAAATGTGTAGATGAAAATCGTAAGTAAGTGCTCTTTTCATGTATGACACTTACCTGGCAGGTATATATATAGCTATATTCTCTGTTCGCACTGGCAGAATTTTCAAACAAACTCGCGGCAACCGCTAGATCACTGGTAGTTCAGGTGATCGCCACCGCACCCCGCTCCCGTGGCGCTGGTGCTCGGAATCATTCCCATTTTCGTCAGATTTTTTTCTGCCACTGAACCGGCAACATCGTTGTTGGTTCCCTGCTAGAATTCGAAACTCGTTAGCTGACTTTCGCTGTACTGGATGATTTATTGGGTATCGTATTGGAAAGTTGGATTGGCAATCGCGATTGGAAGTTATTATAATGTCTGATTCTGGTATAGTATTTCGAGTGTGTATGAAAGAAGGTGCAAGGTGAGACTGCCGAAAGCTTCGGTAGACCCTCACACAGTATGTAAGAAGTGTAGAGAGGTTTTGTGTACTTGGGATAATAGATGTAATGAGTGTGAAAGTTTAAATGAGAAGGAGTGGAAGACTTTCACCAAATATGTTGAGAGACTTGAAAAGGATAGAGTAAGAAGATCGGTGTCTCAGAGTGAGAGGGCAGGTTCTTCTAGTAAGGCCTTGAATACTTCTGTTATTTCTCCCCCCCCCCTTCTTCCCAAGTAGAAGTTGTTAATCCTTTCTCCTCAGGTCTCTCCTGCGCCGCTGCTGTTTCTGAGGATACTAATATTGTGAAAGTGTTTGCCGCCCTTGCGTCAATGGGCGATCAGATTCAGCGTCTTACAGACAAAGTGGGTACGATTGAAAGTGTCAGTGTAGTGGAGGGGGCGGCTGATCGTCTCACTCGTGCTCCTAGACCTAGGCCTCTGCCAAGCTCCCAGACCCAAGGGTGAAGGGCATGTCGACAGTCGAAGGGAGGCGAGAGGGGTTCCCATACGATCAGTTGTCCCTTCAGGCAGTCCTGTTGCGTCCAGGCTGCAGCAGTGCGCCATAGGAAAGCGACACTGGGAAGTGTTTTTCCTCTACAGATAGTGCTGCGTCAGGCAGGTATGGACGTTAGCGGAAGTTTCGCGTCCTCTGAAGAGGACGCAGACCTACTTCTTCTCAAGATGAGCGTTACCCTCAAGAACGGTGGAGTAGTCCGAGATTTTGTCTTCTTCTAGTGATGAGGAAGAGGTGGTTCCGATTAAAAGGAGGAGATCCTTTAAGTCAAGACAAGACGCAAGACCTCATGTGTACGACGGTTCTCTGATAGGAGCCTCCTTCTGAATACGGAGCAGTCTCTCCGATATCTTCTCCTTATCGTAGAACTCAAGATCGAGTTTCTCGTTTTGAAGATCCGTCTCGTCCTCGTTCTCCGCTTGCTCAGACTTCCCGCCAGGAAGCAGAGACTAGGAACTTCCTTGAAGAGATGCAAGGAAGGTTAGCCGATTTGGTTTAAATCGTGGGGAACATCGGAACATCCTCCTACGAGGCGTAAGGACGCATCTCTCCCAGTCAAGTCGTCTAAGAGGACGCATGATGGTTTGCCTCCTTCTCGTCCATGCTTCGGAGTCTCGGGTAGTACGCAAGTTACGGAGCAGGACGCAGGACGCAGTTACGAGAACAGGAAGCAGGACGCAAGTTTCCGGAGCAGGACGCAGGACGCAAGCTTCCGGAACAGACGCAGGACGCAACCTCGGAGCTCAGAAGGACGCAGGACGCAGGCGGCAGGAGCCGGTTTCTTTCTTCCCGCGAGGTTGGAGAAGATTTTTCTGCAGCAAGACCTGGGTTTACAGGACGTGTCTTTCGGCAGAAGAGGAAATAGAAGACTTAGAATCTGAGGAAGAAAAAGAAGGTGAAGCCCACCTTCTTCAGACTATAAGAAATTGACGAATTGCCTTCTTTCACTTTTTGAAGGGGATTTTCAGCCTGCAGCTCCGACATCACCCCTTTTTTCTCAATTCTCTAAGAATAAAACTCCGAAGAAGTCCTCGTTTTTGAAGATGAAGTTTTCGATTACGGCTAAGAAGGCTCTTCAAAGAATTGAATACGTGGTTGAAGGAAAAGAGGGAAGCGGGCAAGACTGTGTTCTCTTTCCCTCCTGCCAAATTGGCATCGAAGTCCGGAATTTGGTATGCGACGGGGGTGGGAAAAATCTCGGCCTGGGAGTTCCTGCCTCCTCCCAGGGGATTTTTCCAACATTGTTGACAGTTCCCGCAGACATGCCTTGAATTCGGCCAAAGTGTGGTGGCTCCATCAGAATTAGATCATCTCTTGAAAGGGATTTTCCGGACCTTCGAGGTTTTTAATTTTCTGGATTGGTCCTTGGGGGCTCTGGGACGAACAGTGGAAGATAATGAATCGACGGCTTCTCAACTCCCAAGCAGTATTATGTCCTGCATGGACAAAGCCTTAAGGGATGGCGCGAATGAATTAGCATCTCTTTTCACAGGAGTTTTAAAGAAAAGGTCACTCCTATGCTCTTTTGCTGCTAAGGGCGTCTCTAACGCCCAGAAATCCGAATTGGTTTATTCCCCACTTTCGGATCAATTGTTTCCTGCGGATATTATCAAGGATATTTCGCTTTCCCTAACTCAGAAGGCGACGCAGGATCTGTTAACTTCCTCGGTAAGGAAATTTTTACCCAACAAAGGTGGTTCAGAGACCCCTAAGGAATCAAGGCAAACTAGTCAGCCCTTTCGAGGCAAGTCCTTTTCTCGTCCTGCCTTCAGAGCAAGAAGAGCTCGTCCAAGAGGGGTTCGAAACCCAGTACTAAACAATGAACAACAAGTCCTTCAGACATCAGTAGGTGCCCGACTCCAGAAGTTTTGGGAGATTTGGCAAGAAAAGGGAGCAGATCCTTGGGTCGTCAAGGTAGCCAAAGAAGGTTACAAGATCCCTTTTCTGAAGAGACCACCTCTTGCGACATCGCCAAGAGAGCTTGGAGCTCACTACAGCGCGTCCAGGGAAACAAGAAGCACTACAAGAACAAGTTCTTTCTATGCTCAAGAAAGGAGCAATAGAACCTGTTCTGGATCATTATCTCCGGGATTTTACAACCGGCTGTTTTTAGTAGCGAAATCCTCAGGGGATGGAGACCAGTACTGGACGTAAGTCAACTCAATTTATTTGTGGAGAAAACAAAATTTACGATGGAGACGACCGATTCAGTACTGGCAGCGGTACGTCCAGGGGACTGGATGGTCACCCTGGACCTTCAAGACGCATATTTTCATATCCCAATTCATGCAGGATCCAGGAAGTACCTGAGATTTGTGATCCAGAACAGGGTCTTTCAGTTCAAAGCCCTCTGCTTTGGACTGTGCACAGCCCCACAAGTTTTTACAAGAGTGATGGCGAGCGTGGCGAAGTGGCTACACATTCTAGAAGAATAAGAGTGTCTCTATACCTGGACGATTGGCTCATAGAGCCCAATCAAGAAAGCAATGTCTGGAGGACTTAGAAATGACGTTAACATTAACGAAAGAGTTAGGGTTGATGGTGAACTTAGAAAAGTCGAATATGACACCCAGTCAGGAGCTAGTTTATTTGGGGATTCTGATCTCCTCAGTGACTTTTCGGGCTTTTCCGTCTCCCAACAGACAAGAGCAGTTCAGCACGAGAGTGGATGAGTTTACTGGGGACCCTCTCGTCCCTGGAACGGTTCGTTTCTCTAGGAAGGCTTCACATGAGACCCCTACAAATATTTTTGAACCAAGTTCTGGCCAAGAAAAATCGCAAACCAGATTCCTTCCTGTTTCGAATTCCTCGCAAGATCAAAGAGGAATTGCGGTGGTGGCTAACTGGGCCGGGGAAGTTAGCGAAGGGTAGCGTCTCTCCAGCAAAAGAACCCAGACATGTATTGTTCTCAGACGCGTCGGACGCAGGCTGGGGAGCGACTCTCGGACATCAAGAAGTTTCAGGTCGTTGGAGCAAGGAGGAAGCAGCTTGGCATTAAATAAACAGGAAGGAACTGATGGCGATTTTCTTGGCTTTGAAAGAGTTCAACGCGGTGATTCGCAACAAGGTGGTACAAGTCAACGCGGACAATACCACAGCTCTGGCGTACATCCGCAAACAAGGAGGGACACATTCAATCTCTCTTTGCAAGTTGGCGGAGGAGATCCTTCTTTGGGCAGAGAAGGAAAACGTAAACCCTTCTCACCAGATTCATTCAAGGGGAGAAGAATGTGAGAGCGGACCTGTTTTGAGGCAGGGAAAGGTCAACTTCTACAACAGAATGGACTCTTCATTTAGAAGTATGCCAGAGTCTGGAAATTATGGGGTCGCCCAGTGGTGGACTTGTTTGCGACAGCAATGACAAAGAGATTGAGCCTTATTGCTCTCCAGTCCCAGACCGTCAAGCAGTCGCAGTTAGACGCTTTTCTTCTAGATTGGACGGGGCTAGACGTCTACGCCTTTCCCCCGTTCAAGATATTAGGGAAGGTTTTGAAGAAATTCAGGGAGAGTCAGGGGACAAGAATGACTCTCATAGCTCCATACTGGCCGGCCCGAGATTGGTTCACAGAGGTACTGGAATGGACAATAGATGTACCAAGGACACTTCAGCAAGAGTAGATCTACTCAAACAGCCTCACGTCAACAGGTACACAAGAACACCCACCTCGCTCTGGGTCTGACTGCGTTCAGACTATCGAAAGACTTGTCAGAGCGAGGGGGTTTTCTAGAGAGGCGGCCAGAGCGGTGGCCGGAGCTAGAAGAGCCTCTACTATTAAGGTGTACCAGGCGAAGTGGGAAATCTTTCGCAAGTGGTGCAAGAGTCGGAAAATTTCTTCATCAGTACCTCTGTGACCCAAATTGCCGACTTCCTTTTATACTTAAAGAAGGAAATAAAATTGTCAACTCAGACGATTAAAGGGTATCGGAGTATGTTGGCTTCAGTATTTAGACATAGAGGTCTAGATATTACAAATAATCTAGATCTGAGAGACCTCATGAGGTCCTTTGCAACAAGGAAGGAGCCCCAATACAGAGTGCCTTCCTGGAATCTCGATGTGGTCCTGAAATTTTAGGAACTAGTAAGTTCGAACAGATGGATCAAGCTTCGTTGAGAGATATCTCAAAAAAGACCATCTTTTTGGTGGCCTTGGCCACAGCTAAAAGGGTGAGTGAGCTGCAAGCAATTAGCAAACATATTGGTTGGAAACATGACAAAGCGGTTTGCTCATTTCAGGATGGGTTCTTGGCCAAGAACGAGAATCCAGCTCATCCATGGCCAAGGTCGTTTGAAATTATGGGGTCTTTCAGATCTAGTAGGACAGGAACAAGAGAGAGTTCTTTGTTCAGTAAGGGCATTGCGCTATTATTTGGAGAAAACCAGTAAGATTAGAAGAACTTCAGAATCACTGTGGTGCTCTGTGGAAGGATCCTAGCAGAGCAATGACCAAAAATGCTATTGCCTTTTTCCTTAGGGAACTAATTAAAGAATCTCATATGTTATGCCAAGAAGAAAATTTCGGCATCCTTAAGGTTAAGGCGCACGAGTGAGAGCACAGTAGCTACTTCGTTGGCTTTTAAAAAGAATATGGCCCTCAAAGATATCATTGAAACGACGTTTTGGAGGACTAATTCAGTGTTTGCAAGTCATTACCTTAGAAACGTCAAAAACAACGTTTGACAATTGTCAAACGTTGGGTCCCATATGTATCCTCAGGAGCAGTATTGGGCAAAGGATTTTCCACCCCATAACTTACTAACATGCTAGGTATTTTAATGAGTGGTGTTGTTTTTACGGTTGTCTGAGAGGGTGATTTCCTCTTCAGTCTGTGAATGTAGTGTGTTAGGTTAGTTTTGTGTGTGGTTCAGGTGGTCTAACTTATCCTAGCATGAATGGCCCGTGGTAAGAGAGGGCTAGGGTTTCCTGTCAACAAATTGGCGGTCCCGTCCAGTTGTCAGACCCTTGTATTTAGCTTCATCAACTAATAGGTCACGTCCTAGTTGGAAGCTACTAAGGTTTAGCAGGCTAAGAGGCAGGATGCTGAAGTCAGCTACCTTAGCAGGTAAGGAATCTAAGAGTATTTTAAATTTTAAATTTTTAAAACTCTTACAATGTTGCTGTCTTTGACCCACCTCCAAATGTGTCAATCAGCTATATATATACCTGCCAGGTAAGTGTCATACATGAAAATGATGTTATTATGATATAACAAAGTTTCATGTATACTTACCTGGCAGGTATATATAATTAAATTCCCACCCACCTCCCCTCAGGAGACAGGGTTCAGAGAGAAAAATCTGACGAAAATGGGAATGATTCCGAGCACCAGCGCCACGGGAGCGGGGTGGCGATCACCTGAACTACCAGTGATCTAGCGGTTTGCCGCGAGTTTTTGAAAATTCTGCCAGTGCGAACAGAGAATATAGCTATATATATACCTGCCATGTAGTTCATGAAACTTTGTTATATCATAATAACATCCAATTTTCATTTCTTATATTTTTTTTTTTTGACCTGTATGCTCGTTGCCGAGGCGAATGCGCTCGGCACGAAAAACTTATTCTGTATGGAAGTGGAATCGCAAGTACATATTCTTTTTTTTTTATTCATTTTCATATATATTATTTTGATTGTAGCAATACTCATTTTGGATCAGTTTCCGAGCTTACCGGAAATTGATCCTTTCCCCTTTTTATTTGAATGAAGTGAAATCGCAAGTGCAGTTCTTTTTTCATTTTCATATTTTATTGAGATTGCATTGTTTACTTGGATCAATGTTTCCGCTATTTCCCGGGAATTGATCCTTCCCCTTTTTTTTATTGTATGAAGTGAAAATCGCAAGCGCAGTATTCTTTTTTCATTTTCATATATTTTATTTGATTGCATCAATTCATTATGGATCAAGGTTTCCATTCATAATCGGGAATGGATCCTTTTACCCTTGCGCTCGGTACCGAGGGCGCAAATGCGCTCGATCCGAGCCCTTATTCATTGTGAAGTGAATCGTAATGCAAGATTCTTTTTCATTTTATTCCTTTTATTATTGATTGCATCAATATTATTTGGTTCAAGTTCCGCTCAGTCAGGGAATTGATCCTTATGCCCTTGCATTCGGGCCGAGGGCACGATTGCTCTCGGCTCTTATTATTATTGTTGGGTACATGGGTGCTGTGCGGGGGTGGGGAACGAGACCCCCCCCCCCCCCCCACCCCCCCCCCCCCCCCCCCCCCCCCCCCCCCCCCCCCGCTCAGCTCCCACAGATGGCCCTTCCCTTGGGGGGGGGAGGTTATCTGCGTTCTTCTCCTCGCCCGACCCGTCGAGGCGCGGGGGAGGGCGCTCGGTGCCCGATGTACAATTGTATTCGGGGTCTTCCACTCGTTCGGAGAGGGCTCACCCCCCCGCGCGAGGGGACTTCCCCCCCCACTAATCGCTACTACTGTTATTTCCGCAGGTGCTACTGCCACGAGGGTGGACCTTGGTGAGGTATGGGCGTCCTTCCATTTGCAGGGCGTGCTAGTGTCCAGGGGCTGCGGTTCTATGTCTGGGCCTACTGCGGTCACCCATGGAGTGGTGACCACGCTCCAGGTGACGACGTCCCTCCTCAACCTGTGTAACGCCTCACGTGTAAACAGTCTTGCCTACAGCCGCTGTGAAGTGCCGTTCGCCGTACCGAGAGGGGGCGGTTGCCGCGCTGCCGCGACCACACTTCCGCTGCCCTAGAGCTCGCCCCTGGACCTGCCGCCGGTACCAGGATGTTGCTGGCTGCTGCTCCACTTCCTGTGTTTCCGGTGCGCCTGCCGTACCTGCCGATTCTGGGCTGACTGTCCATGCAGTTGCTGCGCTGGCTGTCCCTGCAGTTGCCTGCGCTGGCTGTCCCTGCCGTGCTGCGCTGGCGTACCTGCTTGATGCTGTGTGGCTGGCGGTGCTGCTGTTCCTGAGATGCCCATACCTGCTGGACGTCGTCCCTGTTCGTGGTGGTACTACCCCAGACTTTGGTCTGTCTGTACAGGTGCGTCCGGGCCCTGTGGCTTCGGCTACAGCAGCCCCGGCTCCGCCCTGGATAGCAGATCTTACGTCTGTCCTGAGGAAGCTGACGAAGAGAGGAGGAAGGTGTCGTCGTCGTCGTCTTCATCTTCTTCATCGTCGTCGGCTGCCGCCTCTTCCCCTTCGACTTCTAAGGCTTCACAGCCGAGGAAGAAGAAGGTTGCCTCCTCCCTCCTAAGAAGTCCCCCTCGGGAGCTTCTCGGGACCCGTCTCACCTCGGTGGGACGGGAGGGTTTCCTTCCGCTGGTCCTCCTGCTCCTTCGGGAGCGGGGCCCGTCTCTTCTTCCGCAAGGAAGAAGACTACGGGGACCAGAGGGGTACCGGCTAACACCGGTACTTCCTCGCCTGGTGTCAGTGGTTCTGCCACTGCATCAGGGTCCGTCTAGGCCTCTCGTTCGCGGTGAGGTACCGAGTGTACGGTCGCCTACCAGCGACCGTGCAGCCAGGAACCAGACCTCTGAGTCCGCTCAGCGTCAGGTTCACGGCACGGGGCGGAAGACTGGTGACAGCCGCTCACGCGACTCTCACCAGACCAGCTCTCACTCTCGCGGCGACCAGCTGGCTACCCGGGGACGTGACGGTCCACGACCGGCCACGGGCTGAGGCTGGGAAGAGGTTCCTCCCCGCCGTTCGCCGGTGCCAGCCACGGCTGGAACCAGCGAACGTGACGGTGCCGTGAGGACAAGCACCGGTCTCACTGACAGTGGAGCCTGCAGGTCGCCTGACCGTCGCTCTCACAGAGAGCGATCGGGTACGGCAACAGCACCAGCTCTTCTGACACTCGAGATCGGGGCCGCTGTGCTCAGTCCAGCCGTTCTCCACAGCGAGACGGTTCGACCAGGCCTGCAGCTCGATCGCCACCGCGGGTTGACGATCGCCTGCAGTCCTTCCAAGCCTGCTGGTTCTGCCAGCGCGCGAGGAGGGAGCGTCAGGTCTGCCTCTCCCGTACCTTCAACCTCCTCGGGTTACACCGGGAGGAGCGAGGTATTGAGGAGGTGATCGTGAGGGGTGCGCCCCTCATGATCCCACCACGACGCCCTACGTGCCAGGCACGGTTCTTGGACCGGCCAGGCGGTCGTATGCGCAAGTGGATGGAGAAGACGAGAGGGCTGTCGCTGTTCCCTTCTTAGGAGGAAGGTTCTCGGAATATGCTCTTGTTCGAAGGGCTTAACGGTCCCACTCTGCAAGATGCTGTGACTTCCGAGATCCAGAGGAACTTTGCCGAGGTTATGGCGCTGATTCGTCAGCACAACGACCTCGGGGAAGGATCGCCGCTCCCACCTCAGAGCCACGTCTCGGCTCGAGTCGTTTTGGGGCCCGAGAGGGAACCCAAATCGACGGTGGGTCTGCCGCGATCGGAGCTTGCCGACTGTGTTGAACCAGTAGTCTCTCGTCTCCGACAAGAAGGCTCTCTCAGTTCTGGCCGGTCGAACAAGCTACTTCACCTCCTCTACTGCGACAGAGGCGTTTCTACGTGTCTTCGGACACCGTATTTGAATACCCCTTCAGTCCTCCTGAGGTTTCGACCTCGACGAGGACTGGAATGAGTCGGAGGACGGTATCGGCTCTCTCCTGTCAGGTGTCGATCAGCCCCACCAGACGACGTTCACAGTGGCGGCAGACCCTTACCTACGTATGAGTTCGTAACCCTCCTCGGGAAAAACGTTTTGCTCCTGACGATACGTTTTCCAGGCTCTGAGAGCCATCGCCGTAAGGCGATGGCTGCTCCTTTTCTTCTCCAACTGCTAGTTCCGCTGGGAAGGCGAGCCAGTATCCAATTCCTCCCCCATTCCCTCTCTCCTTACGGCTACGAGGGAAAGGGGAGGGATCCTACAGAGATTTCTCTGTAAGATCCCACGTTAGGGGCTGCGCTACCGGGGGGACCTTCGGGTCCTACCTGACGTAAGCCCCGGTCGTTGAGGAGGGATCCTGCCCCTTTCTCGATTTCTCACGGAATCGGGAGGATCACCAGCCGATATCGTTTGACGAATTCGGTGGGGGGTTTCGCAGAGTGCTTAGAATTCTACGGAATTTCTAGCGCACTCAGAGTGTTCGAGTTTTTTACGATCTCCAAACACTTAGGCGAGACCACGGTCCAAAGTGAGCGAGAATCCCCGATAATTGTTACACAATAATCGGGAACCTCGCTTATGCTCGAATTCCTGTAATTTCTAGCATTTGGAAGAAGACTGCTGCTGAAAGAAGAGTATCTCACAGTAGGCGATTAACCTGGAATAGAGAAGAACGGACGGGAACTTCCAGTTTTCGGCTTGAACTGTCGTCTTCGGTATTCTGTTCACCATTGAAGCTTTCCTTTGGGAAGACTTCTCCTTCACTCTCTTGACTAGAGAACGAAGGCGGTCGATCTCCAATCCTTATTCTCATTCCTCGAGAGGAAAAGAATTTAGGATGGAGGTCGTGGTACAGAACCTACAAATATACTACGTATATACCCTCTCGCGACATGATTCTTTTAACAGTTGAATTGTCCGGGGGGTAGGCACATACCGTAGTTAACTCTACGGTTTGTGACCGAGACGAATTGTATCTTAATTGAACTGCAACTCGGGGTTGCCTGCAACCTCCAGCAGTTATCAGTTTCGATTTTAGATACTTGGTATTGTCATGACAACACCAAATCAGCTTTTGTATTTACGAAATCCGTTTCGGTAAATATAATTGCTCGAGGCGTATTCTTTATGCTCGATGGTTCTAGCCGAACGCATTCCTTCGGTTGGAATAATGGATTACCTGAAACAGGATGACGAGTCACCGAGAGCTACTGCGTATTGAACTGCCTGATAGCGGCTCAGTATCAGCTAGGGTCTCGGAGAGCGACGGTCGGTTACGTCTCTCTCTCTCCCGGTTTGATTGACTACCGAACCGTATCTCTGCCCAACAATCATGGACTTAGGTCTCTGATTAACGGGGATTCTCGCAATAATGAAGGACCATCTACTGCTGTGACGCGTCGATTTCATCGCCTTCGACATTGCGAGAATTTTCAACAGAGATATCTCTTGGACTCTTTCATCTTTCTGTTTAACGCACGGTAACAGAAGTCTGTACTAGTCACCCGCTGCATCGCACCGCGATAATGCGAATGATTTTTGCAGACATCTGAGTTTGTCTTCAAAATATCTCGTATTCGTAGGTGTGCAATTATTCATGCTCGCCCCGAATTAACAGATATGTCAGAAGACATCGCCTACTCTCCGACCTGACAGCTCTACTTCCAAATGTTCAGCCCATGAGAAGCAGTTCTTCAGGCAGTATTTCCCTGTCTTCATTACTGAAAAGCGCTCCGCTTTTATTCGCAACTACGATCCTCACCGGACAGCAATGAATAGCGGTTAGCGTTCTCAGTCATTTGTAGCACAGGTTCAGAATCTTGAGAATCCTTCTCTCGGTTCAGCTGTGAAGACGTAGGTTGCATTTTCTGTACACCTTCGTCTTCAACGACACATAGTGTTGTTTCCTCCTTAGCCGAGAATCAACTATACTATGAGATATCTTGCCATCAGGGGACCTTCGTCCTCTAGAAGGCAATTGACTTTCGCCTGTTGGGCACATGCCTTAAGAGAGTCATCACCTTGCCTTCTGGCATCGGTGACGAACAAATTATTTGTTTAGTCTCTTGGCATAACCCTTTTAAGGCGAAGGTCACGTGACTTGCTCGGGTGCTTGGACAACTTGGTTGCCTCCTCACCGAACGCAGTCAGTCGGCAGCTGTCAGAGCGCCCAAGTCTGTTACGAACTTCGCTGTGGACTTAGTTCGGTTGTTCCATAACAGTCTTTTCTTCGTCCTAACGGCTTGTCACAGTACCCATACCATCGACACCCACCATTGAGTGTCGGTGTCCTATCCACTACCGAGAAGAACAACTTCGCTGCAGACGGATAGACCAGTATGGGTACAGGACATCACGAAGTCGAGAGAAGAGGGATAGGTCATACGACCATTCCCTTCTTTTCCTCTGAGGTAATTGCATGACTTTTCCTGCGAAGTCAAGCATCCAGGGGATGGGGATTCGTGACGCTCGATTTCGTACCGAATTCGTAGCGAAGACTCTGAACCCTTCGTTTCCTGAACGATCGGTTAGAGTCCTTCACAATCCCCTCCCTAATGGACTTCACCGCCTTCGATGCGAAGGAGATGCTGCTTTGTCCTGTGAAAGCGCGACCGCGCTTTCTGAAGAAACTCGACATCCCAGGCTGAGTGTTGAAGACTCTTCGTCAGCACCAAGATGACCTAGAAGTACACTCCCTCGAGTTACACAAAAAGAACTTCTCCGTGGCGCAGGTACTGAAAGGCAGGGGAATCTGGTACAACCAGACCACTGGCACCTCCTTCTACCTTTTGGATATTGCCCACAGGTCCTTGGATCGTTTTCCTTAGGACCCGTGGTGGCTGCTCAACACGTTGTGTAGCTAACCCAGACCCTAGCAGGCTGAACAGCATCGAGTCCTGGTGTGACTGTAAGAATAGATAAGTGAATGAGAGAGTGGACTGGCTTCTCTTCCTATCTTTTTCTCCCTCCCCTCCCCCTCTACGCTGTGGTAGAGGGATACGGTCATCACCTTGCTGGATAAGGACGAGATGCCGGTGAGCTACTCGACAGAGCCCCAATCCTATCCCTTTCACTAGGGATGGGAGCGAATATCCACCACTTCCTCCTACAAGGGGGGGGGAAGTGGATGCCAACAAGAGACAACACCTAACTTTATTGTTGCCTCTTGCAAATAGAAACTTATTGTTCTTGTTTGCTGGTACGAAGAGATACGCTTGCCTCTCTCTTAGTACTTGGTCCAGAGGTCTGACCATTGATCCTGCGGTGCACACCCCGATCAATCGGACAGAGGCTTGGATCCCTCCCTCGCTCTTACGACCAGGGAGGCATTCCAAGGTTGGGCGAACACCAGTCTGTTCACAAAAGACTCAGATTCCTCCCACCAAGAAGTGAGTCTTCCTATTGTAAAAGGACCGAAGGTTTGTATGCCGTGTCGGAACAAATGACAATTTGTCCAAAATTGCATTTTTCCTAACTATACAAACCTGAGGTCCTTTTACACATAGTCCCAACCTCATGCCACCCCCTCGCTCTGCAGTTTTGCTTGGGCCAAAAGCAAAAGTGATTTGTTTGTTACCTCCCAGCGCGTGCGCGCGCCTGTCGGACAAGCAGTTAACTACCGAACCCCTTGTTCGAAAGCTTACGACCTATCCAGCTGCCGCTAGTACCTTCCTATTGTAAAAGGACCTCAGGTTTGTATAGTTAGGAAAAATGCAATTTTGGACAAATTGTCATGTTTCTGCCCTTCAGGCACCTGTAGGTGCGAGACTCACCTTATTTGCTCAGGCATGGAGGACGATAGGGGCGGACACCTGGACCTAGATGTGATCGAGAGAGGATACAAGATCCCTTTCCTCTCTGCGCCTCCTTTGAGCACGAAGCCGACAGACCTGTCGCCCGACATACCAGTCAGAGAAGCAACAGATCTTACTCGACCTTCTAGATCAAATGTTGGAAAAGAAGGCGTAGAGGAAGTCCTGATCATGGATTCCTTCCCAGGCTTCTACAACAGGTTATTCCTGGTTCCGAAGCAGTCTGGGGGATGGAGACCTGTCCTAGACATCAGCAGACTGAACATTTTGTAAAGAAAGAAAAATTCAGGATGGAAACTTCTCAGTCTGTGCTAGGGGCCTTGAGACCAGGGGATTGGATGGTGTCATTGGACCTTCAAGACGCTTATTTCCATGTCCCGCCGACTCCATCCCCAATCAAGGAAGTTCCTGAGGTTCGTCTTAAAAGGGTCAGGCTCTTCCAGTTCAGGGCTCTGTGCTTCGGTCTGAGTACGGCGCCGATGGTTTTTACTTTCCTCATGCGGAATGTGGCGAAATGGCTTCACCTATCGAAGATAAGAGTCTCGCTCTACCTGGACGACTGGCTAATCAAGTCGCCTTCGAAGTCAAGGTGCCTGGAGGACCTTCAGACGACATTACAGCTGACGAAAGCCCTGGGCCTTATAGTAAATTACGAGAAGTCCCATCTGATCCCCATGCAGTCCATCGTGTATCTGGGGATTCAGATGGATTCAGCGGCTTTTCAAGCTTTTCCATCAAAGGAAACGCAGCAGAGATGCTTAGAGAAAGTGTTAGCCTTCTTAGGGAAAGAAAACATGCTCGGTGCGAAGGAATGGATGAGTCTGCTGGGCAAAACATTTCTTCGCTGGAGAAGTTTGTTTCCCTGGGAGGTTGCACCTCAGGCCACTCCAGTTTTTTATGGCAGAAAACTGGAAAGACAAGAATCTAGACTCGACTTTGATTATCTCAAAAGCGGTCAAGGATCATCTGAAGTGGTGGCAAGATCCGACCAAACTCTCGGAAGGATGTCCCTCAAGCTTTGAGGCCCCGACCTAGTGTTGTTCTCAGACGCCTCCATGGTGGGCTGGGGAGCAACACTAGGAAAGGAGGAAGTGTCAGGGCCTCTGGAGAGGGGAACAGAGGTCCTGGCACATAAACTTAAAAGAATTGGAGGCTATTCGGTTGTCTCTTTTCAGTTCTTCGAAGAACGATTGGTGGGCCGAGTTGTCCAGATCAACTCGGACAACACTACGGCTCTCGCTTACATAAAAAAGCAGGGGGGACACACTCTCGATCACTGTTCGTGATAGCGAGAGACATCCTTCTATGGGCGAAAGCTCGAAACATAGTGATCCTGACAAGGTTCATTTCAGGAATTCAAAATGTTCGAGAGGATCTTTTAAGCCGTTCGACATCAGAGCTTCCCACAGAATGGACCCTACATCTAGAAGTTTGTCAAGAGCTATGGAAGTTGTGGGGACGGCCGCTAGTCGACCTCTTCGCAACCTCGAAAACGAAGAGGCTTCCGATTTATTGCTCTCCAGTTCTCGACCCGGAAGCAATAGCGGTAGATGCCATCCTATGGGACTGGACGGGGATGGATGTGTACGCCTTTCCCCCGTTCAAACTCTTAGGAGAGGTAACAAGGAATTTGTTTGCGGCGTCGCCAGGAGCGAGAATGACTCTGATCGCCCCCTTTTGGCCCTCAAGCGATTGGTTCACGGAGGTCATGTCTCTTCTGGTAGACTTCCCGAGAACCCTGCCAGAGAGAGTCGATCTTCTCAAACAGCCCCACTTCGAGAGGTACCACGGAAACCTCTCCGCTCTGAGTCTGACTGCGTTCAGACTATCAAGAAGTTGGCCAGAGCGAGAGGTTTTTCAAGATCAGTGGCAGAGGCTATTGCCAATGCGAGAAGAGCTTCCTCTCGAGCAGTTTATCAGTCGAAGTGGGCTGTCTTCAGGAGATGGTGTAGGAAGAAAGGTATTTCCTCCTCCACGACCTCTGTGAACCAAATCGCTGAGTTTCTCCTGCATTTGAGAAATGTGGACAAACTAGCAGTGCCACAATAAAAGGATACAAGAGTATGCTGTCAGCTGTCTTCCGCCACAGAGGATTAGACCTGACAAATGAATAAAGATCTTTCACGATCTTTTGAGATCGTTTGAGACAACCAAAAGTACTACAACCGAAGGTTCCATCATGGAACCTTGATGTAGTTCTAAGGTTCTTGATGTCGGCTCCCTTTGAACCTCTGCATGCTGCCTCATTGAGAGACACTACTAGAAGGCGATTTTCCTAACTGCTCTTGCCACGCAAAGAGGTTAGTGAAATTCAGGCAATTAGTAAAGATGTGGGTTTCAGAGGACCACAGTGCAGTGTGCTCCTTGGAGCCTAATCTCTTAGCGAAGAATGAGAACCCATCTAACCCTGGCCAAAAACCTTTGAAATCAAGGGGTTAACAGAGTTCATCGGACAAGAGCCAGAGAGAGTCCTGTGCCCTGTCAGGGCTCTCAAATTTTACATGCAAAAGACCAAAGATTGTCGGGGTCCTTCTGAGAACTTATGGTGTTCTGTTAAGAGACCCGACTTTCCTATGTCGAAGAATGCACTGGCATTCTTTTTACGGAGCACCATCAGGGAGGCCCATGCGTCCTGCTCGGATGGATGGGGATATGAAGCTTTTGAAAATAAAAGCCCATGAAGTGAGAGCTGTTGCGACTTCAATGGCATTTCGAAAGAATATGGCACTTAATGATACATTAGCGCTACTTTTTGGCGAAGCAACTCTGTGTTTGCTTCACATTACCTGCGGGATGTGAAGACGGCATATGAGAACTGCGAGTCGCTAGGACCATACATATCCGCAGAAATGGTTGTTGTTGGGGGCAGGGAGCAGCACAAATACTATCCTATAGAAAAGGGGAGGTGTGCTTTTTAATTTTGGTGTTGGTTTATGGTTGAAGGGTTGGTTGCTTGAGGCGCTTTCCCTTTCTTTAGCCTAGAAGTTATGGGACTAACTTCGATAGGTTAGGTCAGGTGGTGGTTTTTAGCTTCGTTGCCCTCACAGTATGGTCAATATGGTCTAGTCACATTGTGGTCACGCCCCCGTTGACAGATCATCTAGAGCGCACCAACTACACAGGTCACTACCTTGTTGGCAACTCTAGTAAAGCAAAGAGCAGACTTCGGTGACAGTAATCAAGAAGTCAGCTATGCTAACAGGTAAGGAATCAAGATGTCAATCATCTGCACTTGAGGTGTTTCCTAAATCCTTCTATTCTGTCCCTTCCCACCTCCAATGGTGGGATTCAGCTATATATATATCTGACGGGTAAGTTTCATGAACAAAATGTTATTGTTATGATACAATAAAGTTTGTTCATACTTACCTGGCAGATATATCTAATTAAAGTACCCACCCACCCTCCCTCAGGGGACAGTGGTATGATCTGAATAGAAAATGGGAAATGATTCCTGATATCCGCCTCCCAGCGGCGGGAATGGGTACTAACCACCCCTGGCCGCCCACTGCGTGTGCCGGGAGTTTTGAAATTTCTGTCGGACGTCGGAGAATACAGCTATATATATATCTGCCAGGTAAGTATGAACAAACTTTATTGTATCATAACAATAACATTTTTATTGCTATGGAGGCTGTTCTGAGCTCCTTACAAGAAGCTCAATCCTTCAATATGTGGGTCCTCGGAGGGCTTTTAATGTATATCAAGGACTCCGGGTTTGTTCCTCCTGATGCTCCTCTTTTTGAGAAATTCTGCTCATCCATTTCAATCGCTTCTGTACATCAGAACGAGCTTGCTGCTTCAATGCAGGCCTTTCTTGTTTCTCTAAGGCGTAACCTGTATTTGTCGCAGTTACCCTCCTCTGTATCGGAGATTCAGAGAACCCGTCTGTTGTCCTCTTCTCCTTTTGGCGATTTCCTTTTCGATATTTCTGTGCTTTCTGAGGTTTTGAAGGAACATCAAGGTGATGCCTCTTCCCAAGCTCACTGGGCCTTATCAAGAGCTTTTTCCTCTGGTCTTCCTCCCATTCCTTCAAGGAGTAAGCGTAAGTTTAGGACCAGATCTGTACCCTCTGCTCCAGCCCAACAACCTCCTTCTGGCTCTTTTTCAGAGTACATCTCAGGTTGCTGGTGCCTCTTCTTCATCCTCTGGTGCTCACCCTTTTAAACGCAGGAGAGGTTCTTGGCGTGGCTCTAAGGGCAGAGAAAGAGCTCAACTCCAGGAGGACCTTCTTCTTCTTCTTCTTCTTCTTCTTCCTTGTCTCTGCGTAAGAATTTTCGGAAGTAGGAGTCATCACCTCGCCTGGAGACCGCAGTAGGAGCTTGTCCTCTCCCGCATTGGTCAGCTTGGCAGGGGGGGGAGAGCGGTGATGCTTGGGTGGTGGAGGTCCTGAAGGAAGGTTATGAGATCCCTTTTGTTTCCAGACCTCCACTTTCCAATCGTCCTCTCGAGTTCAGCAGTTATTCCCCTCACTCAATCAGGGGCTCCCAAAGGCGTTGGAGAAGGAGCATTTCGGCCCTCTTGGAGAAGGATGCCATAGAGCGAGCTCCTCCTTCTCCCGGGTTTTACTCTCGGATGTTTGTAGTTCTAAAGGCCTCGGGTGCCTGGCGCCCCATCATAGATCTTTCGGTTTTGAACAAGTTCATTCTAAAGTCCAAGTTCAGGATGAGACGGTCCAGACTGTTCTTTCATCCGTCAGGAGGGGACTGGATGATTTCCATCGATCTGCAGGATGCTTATCTGCAAATCCCCATCCATCAAGAAGCAGACCTTACCTTCGGTTTTTCATGGACTCGGGAGTTTTCCAGTTCAAGACCCTTTGTTTCGGCCTCACCACTGCTCCACAGTCTTTCTCGGGTGATGGCTCCTGTTTCAGCTATTCTGCATCAGTTAAACGTAAGGATGCTTCAGTATCTGGACGATTGGCTAGTCCAGGCCGAATCTCTAGAGAAATGTCTCCGGTCGAGGGAGATAGTTCTGTCTCTTTGTGTCGAGTTGGGCATTCGTGTCAACTTCGACAAGTCCAATCTAATCCCTTTGCCAGATCAAGACTTATCTGGGGATTTTTTGTTTTGAATTCCCAGATTTTGAGGCTTCTCACCGCTCAGAAACGGATAGACAAGCTTCTGAGTCTGATCAAAGAATTTTTGTCCTCCGTAACGCAGCCGGTTTCTCTTTGGAGGTCTCTCCTGGGCCATTTGTCATCCCTCATCCAACTGGTTCCCGGGAACGGTCGTCTCAGAATGAGGTCCCTTCAGTCGACACTTCGCCAGTCATGGGATTTCGTGTCCGAGGACACGATAGTTGCCTCTTCTCCACAATGTCGGAAGGATCTCGTTGGTGGATGCAAGTTCACCGCCTCAAGTCAGGGACATCTCTTCTTTCGGTTCCTCCGGACCTAATGTTTTGGTCAGACGCCTCGGATCAAGGTTGGGGCGCACACCTGGGCTCCGAAGCCGCTTCGGGCCTTTGGTTAGAGGAGGAGAGGAGCATGTCAATAAATTGGAGGGAACTGAGGGCAGTGTACCTAGGCCTTCTTTCATTTCAGGAACAACTGTTGGAGTCGGTTGTCGTGATCTTTGTCGACAACACCACAGCAGTCTCGTACTTGAGAAACCAAGGCGGCACACAGTCGGATCTTCTCACTCAAGAAGCCCGATCAATCCTGTGTGGGCAGAAGAAAGGGGGATTACGTTGGTCCCTCAGTTTATCCTGGGCCATCACAACGTCTTAGCAGACGCCTTGTCGAGACTGAACGAAGTTCAAGGGTCGGAGTGGACACTTTGCCAGGAAGTCTTCGACAGCCTCAGGGAAGAAATGGCCTGTCACAGTCGATCTGTTTGCCACCCCACTGAATTTTCGGTGCCAGATATTCTTCGCCCCTTACCAGACTCCTCAGAGTGCCGGGACAGACTCTCTTTTGCAGGACTGGGAGGGACTTCAAGCCTATGCTTTTCCCCTCCGTTCTCTCTGGTGAGGTCAGTCCTCAACAAAGTGAGGGCAACCAAGCGTCTGGATCTCACCTTGATCGCCCCCCGGTTTTCTGCCTCCACAGAGGAGTGGTTTCCCGACCTTCTGGAAGCAGTGGTGGAACCCCCCATTCGCCTGCCAGAGAGACCAGATCTTCTCAAACACCCCATTTTCATCGGTTCCATCAGAGGCTCCATCATGCTTCATCTTCATGCCTGGAGACTGTCAGGAGGTTCTCCAAGCACGAAGGGTTCTCCTCCAGAGTGGCGCGACAGTTGGCTCTTGCCAGGCGGCAATCAACCATTAGTAATTATCAGGCTAAATGGTCGGTTTTACATACGTTGGTGTAAGTCTCAAGGACATTCAATTTCTAGACCTTCCTTACCGAAAGTAGCGGAGTTTTTAGTTCATTTACATCATGACAGGGCCCTGTCACCTCGTGCATTAAGGGTTATAGGTCTATGCTTTCCTATGTTTTTAAGGCAAGGCTTCCTGAGATCTCTTCATCTTATGTCATTAGAGATTTACTTCGATCTTTTCCCTATCTCGACCAGGCCGCAGTGTTCGCCTCCGACATGGGACGTTAACAAAGTCCTTCAAGCCTTAAGGTTCCCTCCGGTTTGAGCCTCTGAATTCTGCCAAATTTAGGGACCTCTCTTCTAAGACACTCTTCCTTGTCTCACTGGCTACAGCCAAGAGGGTGGGTGAACTGCAAGCACTCTCTTTTCTGGTTGCCAGATCTGGACAAGACATGATTTTGTCATACCTTCCTGAATTTGTCGCAAAGACTGAATCGTCTGATAATCCCATTCCCCAGGTCTTTCGTACTGAAGTCGCTGGTCGACTTTGTTGGTAATTTAATGAGGAATTAGTTCTTTGCCCTGTTAGGGCGCTCTCATGTTATTTACGCCGCACGAAGGACATTCAGGGTCGTCCCCGTCATCTGTTTGTTTTCACCCCGAAATGTCAAGAGACCTATTTCAAAGAATGGTGTATCCTTTTTTCTCAGAGATCTGATCGTTAAAACTGGTGGTTCGGCTGCTTGGGGAAGACCAGACGCCGAGAGCACACAGTATTAGAGCAGTTGCTACATCAGTAGCTTTTATGAAGAACGTCTCAGTCGCCAAGGTGCTTGAGGCGGCGACTTGGCGTTCTTATTCTTGTTTTTGCCTCTTTTACTTGAGGGATATTTCTCTAGTTCTAGGCGACCTTCGTTCTTTGGGCCCGTTGGTGATGGCAGGACAGGTCGTCAGACAGGAGAATTAGGTAGTCTTCCTGTTTTACGTTTGGTTGCTACGCTGTATATTATTCATTAATTTTTGTTTTGTTGTATATATTTTTGTATTAGATAACCCATGGCAGTTTTTGACGTAGTTATAATGGGAATTAGGCAGTTGGTATTTAGGTGTTTTTGATGACAAGGACTGACTGCTTGGCAACTCATGCTGCTTCCATTTTCAGTGTGAAATGGTTCCAGCCACTGGGTTGTCGGCACTGGCGACTACGCTTCTCCCAGAGTCGATGCTGACCTAGGACTAGCCACTGGTTCGCTTGTCCTGACGACTCCTGCTTCTTCCACTGTCCTGGACAGGGAATTAGTCGATGGATCGTCTGCTGTCATCTGGTGACTCGCTCACCATCTACTTTTTGTCTCACCTGTCTTCTCGGAGTCAGACACTCGTGTGAGATCAGGCGACATTTAGTAGCCCTGAGTTTCTTGTTGACGAAGTCGGTTGCGTTGATACACCCCGATGGATCGTAACATGAGACCAGGTTGGACTGTCAGGCATTCGTCCTTCGGACTGAATCGCCTTTTTGCTCCGCGCGCTCCTTTCTCTTGGCACCAGAAAGCTCGAGTTAGGAGTTGCTCTGAGCCGATTCGTTGCTGGCGACTTCGGGTTGCGTTGATACACCCCCAAGGTTTTGCTTAGCTTTGAATCGCCCAGACAGTCCAGACACTCATCCTTTAGGGAAAGAATAGTGCTTGATAGTCTTCAGGGTGCAGCCTTGCTGTCCGCAATTCGTCTGACTGGTCACCTGGTCGGTCACCTGACTTTAGTACAGACTGACTGACTATGCACTTACTCCTTGTCCTGTGCTACCGCAGTTGGTGGCATTATGGTAGGAGACTTTGAGTTGTTAGTATCTTTGACCTTGGGTTGAGTTTTGACTGCCTATGATATATATTTCTTTGTTTGTTTTCTCCTATTCTGTCCGAAGGCGAAATTGTATTCAGATTCCCTCCTCCTTTTCAATGTGGTTAATCGGGCTAGATAAATTATATTAAGGTAATGTTTATTAATATGGAATTTTTATTCTAAAATTAATATTAATAATACTTACCTGTATAATTTATCTAGTCCCACCATCCTATACCCCACGATCTGCCTATCACAACTGATTTGAGGGAAGGTTTTCGTATCTGTCAACGACAGTGTTGCCAACTGGCGGACAGAATAGGAGGTAACAGGGTTGCCAATGTGGTAAATTTTGTGCGGTTTTTGCGGGGATTTAGGGCTAGATAAATTATACAGGTAAGTATTATTAATATTAATTTTAGAATAAAAATTCCATTTCCCTGGGGAGACTGCATCTTAGACCGCTCCAGTTTTTCCTGGCGGAGAACTGGAAAGACAAGGAAGGTCTGGAAGTGACTCTGAACATCTCTCAGTTGGTCAAGGATCGCCTAAGGTGGTGGAACAATCCCGTAAAGCTGGTAGAAGGCGTTTCTCTCAGCCTTCTGAGCCCCGACCTAGTGTTGTTTTCCAACGCGTCCACTGCGGCCTGGGGAGCAACACTAGGAAAGGAAGAAGTGTCAGGCATCTGGAGAGGGAATAGATGTCCTGGCACATAAATCTAAAAGAATTGGGAGCAATTCGGTTGGCTCTCCAGTTCTTCGAAGAACGAGTCTTTGGCCGAGTTGTCCAGATTAACTCGGACAATACCACAGCTCTCGCGTATCTCAAGAAACAGGGAGGAACACACTCTCAGTCCCTGTTCGAGTTAGCAAGAGAAATCCTGCTATGGGCACAGGCACGGAATGTAACGATCCTCACGAGGTTCGTTGCAGGAGTTCAGAACGTCTTGTGCGGATCTTCTCAGTCGACGGCAGCAACTGCTTACGACCAAGTGGACTCTTCACCTAGAAGTATGTCACAAGTTGTGGAGGCTATGGGGACGTCCCTTGGTAGGTCTCTTCGCAACATCGAAGACGAAGAGGCTTCCTCTATACTGCTCCCCTGTTCTCGATCTGGGACCAGTAGCGATAGACGCCATCCTATGGGATTGGACGCGGATGGACGTTTATGCCTTTCCCCCATTCAAGCTCTTGGGAGAAGTGATCAGGAAGTTTGCGGCGTCAGAGGGAGCGAGGATGACGCTGATTGCCTCGTTTTGGCCTTCAAGCGACTGGTTCACAGAGGTCATGTCCTTCCTAGTGGACTTCCCAAGGACCCTGCCCGGGAGAGTCGATCTACTCAAACAGCCCCACTTCGAGAGGTACCACAAAAACCTCTCCGCTCTGAGTCTGACTGCGTTCAGACTATCGAGAAGTTGGCCAGACCGAGAGGTTTTTCCAGACCAGTGGCAAGAGCTATTGCCAATGCAAGGAGAGCTTCCTCTCTTGCAGTGTACCAATCGAAGTGGGCCGTCTTCAGGAGATGGTGCAGGAAGAAGGGCATTTCCTCCACCACGACCTCTGTGAATCAGATTGCCGACTTCCTCCTTCATCTGAGGAAAGTTGATAAGCTGGCAGTCCCAACTATTAGAGGATACAAGAGTATGCTGTCAGCGGTCTTTAGACACAAAGGTTTGGATCTGTCGAACAACAAAGACCTTCACGATCTTTTGAGATCTTTTGAAACCTCTAAAGTGGCTCAACCAAAGCTTCCGTCATGGAACTTGGACGTTGTATTGAAGTTCCTGATGTCGAGTCCTTTCGAACCTCTACATTCTGCATCTTTAAAGGACGTGACCAGAAAGGCTATTTTTCTAACCGCTCTAGCTACGGCGAAGAGGGTTAGCAAGGTTCAAGCCATCAGCAAACATATAGGTTTTAGGGGACATAATGCGGTATATTCCTTAAGCCCTTCGTTCTTAGCCAAGAATGAAAACCCGTCTAACCCTTGGCCCAAGAGCTTCGAGATCAAGGGGATGGCAGAAATTATTGGGCAAGAACCAGAGAGAGTCCTGTGCCCTGTCAGGGCTCTCAAGTTTTATTTAGAGAAAACGAGAGAGTCGAGGTCCTTCGGACAATCTGTGGTGTTTTGTCAAGAGACCAGACTTGCCTATGTCAAAGAACGCATTGGCGTTCTTTTTAAGAAGTACCATCAAGGAGGCTCATTCGTCCTGTCGAGATGGTGATCTTAGACTTTTTAGAGTTAATCCTCACGAGGTGAGGGCCATCGCAACCTCGGTGGCATTTCAAAAGAACATGGCACTCAGTGACATCCTGGGCGCCACCTTATGGCGAAGCAACTCTGTGTTCGCTTCACACTACCTGCGGGATGTGAAGACGACATATGAGAACTGCTGCTCGCTAGGGCCATACATTTCCGCAGAATACAATACTTGGGGCAGGAGGTAGCACTCATCCTATCCTGTAGAAAATGGTTAGGAAGAGTTTTTAATTTTGTTGTGTTTTTTGGTTGATGGGTCGGCCGCCAGAGGCGGACTTCCCAGTCCTTAGCGTAAGTTAGGATATTTTAACTTTTGCTAGGTTTGGTCAGGTGGTGGTTTATTACTTCGTTGCCCTCATAGTATGGTCAATATTGTCTAGTCGCATTGTGGTCACGCCCCCGTTGACAGATCATCTAGAAATCACCAGTAAAGCAGAAGCAGACTTAGGTGACAGTAGTCACGAAGTCAGCTATGCTAACAGGTGGAACCAAGATGTCAATCATCTGCATGTAATTTGTTTCCTAAATCCTATTCTGTCTCTTCCCACCTCCAATGGTGGGATTCAGCTATATATATCTGACAGGTAAGTTTTCATCGAACAAAATGATATTGTTATGATACAATAAAGTTTGTTCATACTTACTTGGCAGATATATATAATCAAAGTACCCACCCACCTCCCATCAGGAGACAGTGGCACTAGAAAAATCTGAATAGAAAATGGGAATGGTTTCCTGATACCCGCTCCCCAGCGGCGGGAGGGAATGAGTACTAACCACCTGACCTCCCAATGCGTGTGTCGTAAGTTTAGAAATTCTGTTGGACTTCGGAGAATACAGCTATATATATATCTGCCAGGTAAGTATGAACAAACTTTATTGTATCATAACAATGTCATTAATAATACATACCTGTATAATTTATCTAGTCCCACCCATCCTACTCCATGATCTGCCTATCACAACTTATTTTCAAGGGAAGGTTTTGTTGCTGGCAATGGCAGTGTTGCCAACTGGCAGACAGAATAGAAGGTAACAGGGTTGCCAACGTGGTAAATTTTGGTGCTGGTTTTTGGGATTTAGGGCTAGATAAATTATACAGGGAAGTATTATTAATATTAATTTTATTATAAAAGTTCCATATTTGTCTTTTTGCTTCCAACTATAAAGCTCTTGTTTGCTATTCATAAGAGGCTGTGCTTGCCTCCCTCATCAATTAGTCCAGAGGTCTGGCCGTTGGTCATGCAGTTCCCATACTTTGACTAATTGTACAAAGGCCAGGTTCCCCTCTCGCTCTTACGACCAGGTAGGAAGGGACCATGGTTGGGCGAACACCAGTCTGTTCACATGACTGGCAGATTTCCTCCCTCAAATCATTGAGTCTTCCTTATGTAAGGACTGAGGTTTGTATAACATGCAGGAACAAATCACATTTTTAAAGTAAATTGTATTATTCCTAACTATACAAACTGAGATCCTTTACTTTATGCCCACTCAGCCATTCCTCATTCTGGTATCTGAATAACTGAAGACCTGAAAGGCAAAGTTGAGTGGAGACTGACGAGTGGGAGGGCATCCCCCTACCGCAGTAACCAACGACCTTGTTTTGAAGGTTAATGGCTATTACAGATCCTGTTCACAAGCAAAATCCTATGTAAAGACCTTCAGGTTTGTATATTATGGAAAAATACAAAATTACTTTAAAATTTTTTATATACATATTTGGATCTTACGCTCTAACCCGCCGAATCGGTAAAAAATATTGTCTCCCGTGTGCCGGAGGTGTTTCAGAGTGAGCGCGGAAGCAGAAAAAATATTTTTTCAAAAAATCACAGCGCGCTTAGTTTTCAAGATTAAGAGTTCATTTTTGGCTCCTTTTTGTGTCATCGGCTGAAGTTTAGTATGAAACCATCAGAAATGAAAAAAATTATCATTATCATATATAAATAATGCGATATATGATAGCGCAAAAACAAAATTTCATATATAATTGTATTCAAATCGCGCTGTGCGCAAAACAGTTAAAGGTAACAAGTTACTTTTTTTTTCGTTGTAATGTACACTAATTGCAATCATTTTGGTATATAACATTGTAAAACGGTAAAGCACACAGAGAAATACTATCACAAAATAATGCATGAATTTGTAGCGCGCGGACGTAAACAAATATTTTTTTCAAAAATTCACCAGAAATCTAAATTAGTCCTAGAGACTTCCAATTTCTTTCAAAATGAAGACAAATGATTGAATATTACTGATACTGTAAGAGTATTAGCTTACAATTGCAGTTTTCGACCATATCTGACGAGTTAAAGTTGACCGAATGTCGAATTTTTTTATATATATATATTTTTTATATGCAATTATTTCGGAAATAAGAAAAGCTACAACCTTCAAATATTTTTTGTTTTATTCTACATGAAATTGCGCACATTTTCATATATAAAAACTCTATGAAATGCCTAATATGAAACGGAGCAAATATTCTGAGAATGGTACATACACATTTCGGAGATTTGTGGCGGAGAATCCGCGGCGGAAGGAAGGAAAGATTTTTTTTTAATTCACCATAAATCTAAATATTTTGCTAGAGACTTCGAATTTGTTTCAAGATGAAGATAAATGACTGAATATTACTAAGACTGTAAGAGTTTTAGCTTACAATGCGTTTTCGACCATTTCGGTAGAGTCAAAGTTGACCGAACATGGTTTTTTTCTATTTATTGTGATTTATATGCAAATATTCCAAAAATGAGAAAAGCTACAACCTTCAATTATTTTTTGTTGTATTCTACATGAATTGCGCACATTTTCATATAGATAAACTTTATGTAACGGCTAATTTAAAATGTGCAAACATTACCACAATCGCACGTATGATTTTTTGCGGAAGAGTTACCGCGCGGACGTAACGAAAATGTTATTTTTTTCATAAATTCTCCATAAATCAAAATATTGTGCTAGAGACTTCCAATTTGTTGCAAAATTAAGGTAAATGCTTGAATATTACTAGAATATAAGCGTTTTAGCTTACAATTGCGTTTTTCTACCATTTCGGTAGAGTCAAAGTTGACCGAAGGTTGAAATTTTGGCAATTATCATTATTTATATGAAAATATCTCAAAACTGATAAAAGCTACAACCATGGGTGTTTTTAGTTGTATTGTGCATGAAAATTGCGCACATTTCCATATATAAAATACTTTATATAAACGGCTAATTTTAAAATGGTGCAAACATTACCACAATCGCATGTATGATTTTTTTCGGAAGAGTTACCGCGCGGACGTAAGGAAAAAGTTTTTTCATAAATTCACCATAAATCGGAATATTGTGCTAGAGACTTCCAATTAGTTGCAAAATTAAGGTAAATGATTGAATATTACTAAAATATAAGAGTTTTAGCTTACAATTGCGTTTTTTTCGACCATTTTTTTTTTTTTTTTTGTTTTGGTTTTTTTCGGTAGAGTCAAAAGTTGACCGAAGGTTGAAATTTTGGCAATTATCGTTATTTATATGAAATATCTCAAAACTGATAAAGCTACAATCATGAGTATTTTATTGTTGTATTTTACATAAAAATGCGCACATTTTCATATATAATACTTCATGTAACGGCTAATTTACTATGGTACAAAAATTATGTCAAAGTGACAAAATAATTTCCGAGATGTGTCACAGATACTTTTTAGTGCGATAAGAAAGAAATTCGCGCTTGCGCGCGGCTTGCAGTAACGATTGTAAACAAAAACAACACCTTGATCCGTGAACTCCCAGCCAATCCCCTCCAAGGCGACGTGATTCAAAAGTTTTAGGCTGGTAGGTCTATAAGTATTTTTCCGCGAATTTTTTAAAAAAACTTTTGTAAGTCGACGTAAAATACGTCCAGTCGGCACCCGAGAGACAAAAAATGTCGACGTAAAATACGTCCAGTCGGCGCTTAACGGTTAACTAGTGTTAAAGTAGACCCCACCCAGCTTCCTCACAAGTTATTAGTTATTATGCTTTGAAGAAGAATTCTGATGAGCTAAACCATTCAAAACATGCTTATAGAGAACAGGTGTACCAGACAGCTATCCTGGTTCAGCCGTCTGATCTTTTGTTTGAATGCTGACTCATTTATCAGCACAGAGATATGTATAGCTTGACCAGCAAGTATCCAAATAATAAATTTTATGAAAATTTATTTATTGCATATAAACATTCATTGGTTGTAAGTTGCAGGAGATAAAAACTTTTATGGACTGTTCAGCATTATGTTTTTACTTTACAGACCAGAAATGCATCACTTCTCATCGAGGGCGCCCCAAGTTGTTATGTAGGAGTGGTCTTTCTGTGGATATTCTCTACATTTTACCATCATTTTGTAGCATTGCCATCACTCATTGTGTCAAGAATATATAAAGTTCAGGTTTCTTTCTGCCAAAAAAGTATGTTGCAAAATACAGTCTTTTTAGTGTGGTAAACTAATTTGAATATTGAAAGAATATGAAATGGAAACCAACTTGTTGCAGACTGAATGCAGGTTATTGAAGTATGTCTGTATTTTTTATTTGAATGTTGCCATGCTGCAACAACATGAATGTAATCATTGTGGACTGTAGGACTCTCAGGTCAGTACTTATCAATGTTTTTGTTCCTCTCGGTGAAACATGTTGGTATAGAAAGTATGTTTTGCAAAAAGTAGAGAGGATTGAGAATGGCAAAAATGGCAACCCCCACTTGCTAGTGGTTCAAGAAACTGAGGCTTGGAAAGAAAACAAAGACTCATCTAAGGACAGTGAATTGGTGACTCCAGATAACTGTTATGTTTCCTTAATTCCCAATGAATTATTGCTTTATATATTTTCTTTTCTTAATGTTTATGAAATTTGTCGTCATGTGTCGCCAGTGTGTGTTAGGTGGTGGAAATTATCAAAAGATCCTTCTCTTTGGAAGTACTTGAAATTTTCTTTTGAACATAAAGTTGAAGGGGAAAAGATAAAGCAGATTTTGGAACTGTCCCCCCCACCCATTTAATTAGTCTTGAACTTGAGAGTAGGGAGGATGGTGGTGATCTTGTTAGCCATGTGGCAGCATGTTGCCATCGACTTGAAAAACTTACTGCAAAGTTTTGTGATGGTTTGACGGAAAACACATTTAGAAGCTTGGTTGAAAATTGCCCAGATCTTTCTTATTTGAATGTGGAAGGTTCCCGTGTATGTAGCAGTGAATGCTATCATTTGATGGCAAACTTTAGTGTACTGAGACATCTCAATTTGTCACACTGCCACTTCTTAGATAATGTAGGCCTTGTAAAAATTGCCAAACAGTGTAAGCATCTTGAGTACATTGATATAGATGGCATTACTGGTATTCATGACAATGCGGTTGTATGTTTAATGAGAGAGGTTGGCAATTCTCTTACACATTTGTTTCTAGATGGTGAATATTTAACAGACATTGCATATAAATCACTGTCATCTTGCACCCAACTGAAAATGCTTGGAATTTCATTTTGCGAGCAAATGACTGATGTAGGGCTTTCAGGAATCTACGGATTAAAACAACTGACCTTTTTGAAGCTTCGGAAGGGGGTCCAGCTGACACCAGATGGCTTGGAAAAACTGTTTGAAAATGGGCCTTTGCCCCAGCTAACTCATATTAATTTGGGGGAGTGTTCTTTACTGAGTGACAAAGTGTTAATTGCAATGGCTAAATCTTGTTCACAGTTAACAAATTTGGTGCTGCATTGGTGTTGGGAGATTACAGATGTAGGGATCAGTGCCATAGTTAACAATTGTTCTCACATCCGTGTTTTGGATCTTGTGGGAGTTTTGCAATTAACTGGGGAGTCATTTATGGATATTAACACCAAGCTTCCTAATCTAGTCATTCTTGATTTAGAACAGTGTAAGCATGTCATTGATTCCTATCTGCAAAAAATTGTCACCGATGCAAAAAACCCCTTGCTAAGGGTTTTTGACTACTGGGGAGATCTTGTGTTACCTGTAGAAGAACTGCATGAAGAGAAAGAGATATGCTCATCTTCTGTTTGAGAAGAGTTTTGTATGTTTGCAATTTCTAGCAAGATTTTCAATTTTCTTCAGAAGAGAATCGAATTCATTTATTGCCATATTCTGTATTTACTGCACTGTACCAATTTATACCGTATCAATGTGTTCATATAGTAAATGGCACCCTAGTGCACTGTGACGATGAGAAATTTTGTTTTGGAGGTGTACATCATATTTTATTAAGAATCTAATGATTTTACTATATGTATAATCTTTGAATGTAGTGCCTTTATTGATTAACATTGCCTTTATCAAATATCATTACCTTTTGGGGAATGATACTACCTTTTGACCTTAGGGCAAGCATTCAATAACACAAATGGTTTTTAATGTTTTCATATGAGAGTTTGTATTTGCTATCACACAGTTTTTGTTTTGCAAAATACATATACAGTGGTCCCCCATATTTGCAGGGGATGCATACCAGAACCCCCTGTGAATAGTTAGAACCTGCAAATAGTAGTTGGAACCCTTATGAAAATGCTTAAAACCTCCTATTTTGTTAGTTAAAACTCAAGAAAAACCCACTAAAAATTGTTATACTTGTTTTTTTAATAGTTTTATCACAAAAAGTGCATTTTATGATGAAATTGATAGAAAAACAGGAATTTGTGGATATTTCTCATAGAAAAATACAGTGAATAGGCGAATTTTCTGCAAATATTGCGGGGAAATGTTCCAGAGAGAAATCCATGAATGTGTGAGTCCGTGAATCCAAAGAACACGAATATTGGGGGTCCACTGTATTAAACTACAAAATTTTTGTTCCTAAGCAAATACAAACCTTTGTTCTTTACTTAAAGATTTAGTACGAGTGTAGGTTGGAAATGGCCATTCAGACTTACTGAGAAGTTAGTCAACTACCAACAACTAGGGAAAACACTACCCACTCTGCAGTCAGCATACACTTTGCTTCTGACTGCCATTGAGTTCAGACGTATCTCAGGACACTCTCCAACTTTGGCGTTCAAACGTTTTCATGAATAAACTTCAGAAATCTTTTCATTTTTTGGTTTTTTGACTGTGGTTATTGTTAATAGGATTCGAACCCGTCATTCAAATTATCTTTTTTGCTAAGAATTCAGATCACTTTTCTTTGCCAGGATGAATACTTGTTTTCATTGGAAACATAGTGTTCATGGTGGCAGCTAAGTCGCTCTCCAATTTACAGAATACTGTATTTACTGTATATACTTGTGTAACACGCGATCTCGCATATCACGCTACCCCCAAATATTCACCCTTAAAGAATTATTTTATCACGTATCTCACGTATCGTGTGTTAAATTTATGAGACCAAATAACAATAGGCTAACCTCTTTTCCTCCACTTTATTCCATTTTTTAGTTAGGTTAACCCCTTTTCCTCCACCTCTTTACATATCCCATCGTCTAGTTAAGTTTAAAAAGTAAAAGAGAATACCTAAAATATTGTTAGTAATTATATACTTGTTTTGAAAATGCATACTGCTTGAAACACCTGATTTGCTATGAACAATCAAATCCAAGAACAACAGCCTTTTTGCTTGCATTTCAATCATCGTACAATAGTAAATAGTTACTGTCGTAAAGGTACAAATGACGTTAAGGAGAATAGGACTGATATATTTTTACATTACTATGTCCTTACTCTCTTTGGAGAAAAGACCCCCTCATTTTGGGACCACCTTGACGTGGTGAGGGGGCTCTCGAACCTCAGGAATCTCTTCCCAGGTTCGAACCCAAGAGTCCCATATGACATTATATATTTTCGAGTAAACTTATGTGGACTTTTCCATTTTTTGCCAAAATTTTTAAAAGCAAATAAATGAGAAAACATATCATGGCTTAACGTGGAGTTAAATCCGAAGCTAAATAGTGAGAACTGTGGTAGATCCATCACTCTACCCGACAATGTTCGGACCTGTTTTTCAGGCGGAACTATTCTGTGGAGACTGGACCACGGATTCCAGGGGGGGCCTGGTTTCTAGGAATAGAACTCTCGGCATTCTATCCAGTTTGCCCATAATGTGATTAGGATGGGGATAATTGTATTAACATAATACTCTTAGTCCTAGCAAGCGGGTTCTGCTTACACTTGGGCCATACTAATCATGTTATGCCATCCCCTTTTGGGGTAGGTAGGGATGCGGACATTTGGGAGTCCTTTCTCACTTGTGCCTTTGGCAGAAGATTTAACTTCGCGAAGGGCCAATGATATCTTTTCAAGATTTTTTTTTTTTTTTTTTTTTTTTTTTTTTTTTTTTTTTTGTAAAAAACTCAAAATTATGAACTGTGAAATAAATGATTTGAGTACCCTGGGCCCCATGATGGAAAAACTACGGCACAGTTGATGACCATTAGCACGTCACTCCCGAATTTCCTAGGTACTGCCACAAGTAGTGAAAAGTACTATAAAAGATACAAAGGAACACCCTGTTCCAAGTAAAGCAGCAGAACCAGAAAACCAAATAGAGTGCATAAATAAAAAAGAAACAAACAAACATAAATTGGTAACTCCAATATCGTAACAATGGAACCATATATGATGAACAATAATTCTGAATTAGAGACAAATAATCCTCCCAGCAATACAGAAAAATATAAAAATCATAATAGACAAGCAACATACATAAAACAAGGACCAAAAAGAAACAAAAATTACCGACTTAATCCCACATTGGTACATTTTGATGACCTCTTTGGACAGATATTGGTCAAGATTCTAGTCCTCAAAGCTGACAACAAAATCTCAGCAGCGATGCTAGAAAACAAATTACTTAACATATATCCAACACAAGACATGGAATGCAGACACATCAAGGACAATGAATGGCTTATCCAAGTAACCAATAAAAAGCAGTCCACTGCCTTTTTAAGTATAACAGAAATAAATAATATAAAGGTAATAATTACAAGCCACGAAACATTGAATTATGTACAGGGTACAGTCATCCTACCCAATAGCGCGCAGGAGCTTCCTTCAAAACAACTATTGCTAGACTCCCTAAAATTGAGATATAACAATTCCACGATTTAGAAATATACTCTATTTCAAGTAGGAAAGATAAAAGTAAAAATATCAACATTGCCAAAATAAAATTTACAGGCCAAGACTTACCATTTAAAATAAAAATTCTTGGACAAAATAGAGAAGTTCGTCCTTTTGTTCCTAAACCATTACAATGTACACAGTGCTCAAGGTATGGACACACATACAAAAGATGCCGTAATAAAGCTATAGTGCAGTCTGTGCATCAGATGACCATACCACTAATTGGAACTGTAAACAATCAAAATGTATTAATTGTGGACTAGCCCATCACGCAAAATCTAAGGAGTGTTCATTTTACCAATATAACACAGAACTTCAGTTGTTAATAAATAGGACAGGAATGTCAGTCATGAAGCCAGACTTGAGCTAAAAGTAAGAGGCGTTAACAATCCATCCAAAACCCCCACCTTTTCAAATGTGACTAAAAATCAAGACATCAAACAGCACAATGACAAACAAGATAGTATAAACATGGAAACTGGATTTCATACCAATAATACTGAAACCCAAAAATAAAAGTGATATTACAACAACCAATACCACCACCAACATAGATGATTCAGTTATCCATGGAAAAGAACTTCCAATAGAAGAAGAATTAAAAATGATGATAATCGAACTGGCAAAAAGAAAAGAAATTCTAGAAAGAACCCCACCTAAGGGAAAAAAAGTAAATATTGAAAATTACAATCAATCCAGAGAGACTCCAACTACACCAGGAGAACATTTTAAAAAAGATATTAAACTAACCTCATCACAAGTGGAAATACACAATTACCCTCAATCTCAATCAAACAGCCAACATCTGGACAGTAAAGATCACTCTTTACAATTTCCATCAAATAATACTAATGAAAATCATACCATTAAACCAAACCAAAATATAACTATCACCCCCCAACCATCCACAAGACCGAAATATCCCATTAACAACAACAAAACAAATAACCCCTCAAACCAACAGTCCTTATCACTACAGAAAAGGAACAATAGAATTACAAAACCAGACATTTCTAAAGCTAGACCAAAAACTTCTGAACCAATAATTAACATTACCAAACATGCTTCATCTTGTGGTTGTAATGAATGCTTTGTAAGTACATATAACCAAATAACTACCAAGACAGAGGACACAGTACGAAATTGTATTGACAATTTTACCAAATTAAGGAGGTGCCCTTTAACACACCAACATGAGAACGAATTATGTTCTGAATCCTTAAAAATACAAAAAGGAAATTATAAAATCAAAAATAGACTTATTAATATTCAACTATGAAAAACAAACAACTGCAGAATCTAATACCAACATACAAATACAACGATTAAAAAACCACAAATAAATTCAAACTGCATATAAACTACGAGATAAAGTAAAATCAGCAATCAATTTACAGAATTTAACACCAATTCCTCCCAATAATGGAATATAAAATCATTCAATGGAATATAAATGGTCCTTAAACCCGACTACGTCTGGGTGAATTACAAAGAATCATACGAGACCACAACCCAATGTGCATATGTCTACAAACATATAGGAAGTAACCCTACAAATATCCAACACTATAAAATTGCCTGTTATTCACCAACTGACGGTGGAAAATTAGGCACAGCCATATACGTTCATAATAGCATTACATATGAACCCTGTTGACATACCATCTATGCCATATCAAATAACATCAATTAAACTGTATATGCCTGATAAAAGTAAAATTACTATTTGTAATTTATATAACCAACCAAATTTCAATGCAAATTCAGTGATTTTTCTGAACTTATTAGCAAAAGTATACAGGAACCACTACTTATAGTAGGAGATTTTAATGCACATAATCCATTATGGGATAATTAATACCCCACTGACACATCCGGAATCAACATAGAGAATACTATAATGAAACACAACCTGTATTGTCTCAATGAAAGTGAAGTTCCAACATATTTTTCAAATACACACCTAACCTTTTCTTCAATTGACATTTCATTATGTTCAAATGATGTAGCGGAGAAATTTGAATGGAACGTCCTAGACGATTCATACACAAGTGACCATTTCCCAATCATTCTGAACTACTTAAGTAATGTCAAAATATTGCCACCTACAAGATATATATCCAAAAAGCTAACTGGGATAAATATTTCATATACACACGAAACATACCACCATTCCCACATAATGAAGATCACCAATTACTACATGTGAATCCTTCTCAAACTTCATAATAAATGCTGCAGATAAAAGTATTCCAAAAACCAACACATTCCCCACAAAATCCCCTGTCCCATGGTGGAATCCAACATTAACAACATTAAGTAAAATAAAAACATATATTGAGTCGCAATCTAAACAGACTCAAAACTCGCCTTAAATCACTCAACAAAATGCCCTATAGTATAAACATATTAAACAAAATAGTTATAACAAACATAACAATTAACCACATTAAACCACTATATAACAAATATACAGCCAAATTTAGAAAAACTGGAATAGCAGAAAAAAATCGCATCATGGAAGGAATATGTCTCAAACATATCTTCAAACATCCACAAGGGATGTCTGGCAAAAGATAAGGAAAATCAATGGAAAACATATAAGACCTCCAAGAAGTGCAATACATTTAAATGGAAAAATTATACCATGATACTTATGAAATATCAAACATAATTGGGAACATTTTGAAAACTCAGTGCTTACTCCAGCCTAGATACACATTTTCAAAGTATCAGAAAACAAAAAGAAAATATAATACTCAATTTTGAAACTCTTGAAGACCTGGAATATAACTATATTTTAAACATGGATGAACTAGATATGCCATCAACTCTTGTCATCCCTCTGCACCAGGATATGATAAAATATCATTTGAAATGATAGAAAAATTAGCTCCTATAGCTAAATCATATTATTAAAATTTTACAATAGTATCTGGCTAAAACGTGTCTTTCCTGATAAATGGAAACATGCCATAATTATTCCAATAAACAAACCAGGAAAGGATGCAAGTAATCCATCCAATTATAGACCGATATCTCTAACAAGTTGCCTATGCAAAATCTTAGAAAAAATGGTTAATGCACGATTAACGTATGTAATAACCAAAGAATCCATTTTAACACCAACACAATCTGGTTCAATAGCTGGCAGATCAACCCTAGATCCCTTAACACATTTAGAAGATCATATCAAAAAAGGCTTTGAACAAAAGAAATTAACAGTAGCTATATTTTTGATATAGAAAAAGCATACGATACAAAACATGGAAACATAACATCATGCAAAAACTCCAACTCCAAGGGACTAAGAGGCCACTTACCAATATTTATTAAGAACTTCTTAACAAACAGAACTTTTCAAGTAAGAGTAGAAAATTCCTACTCAGTAACCTATAAACTGGAAGAAGGAATCCCTCAAGTAGTGTCTTGAGCTGTACATTGTTTGCTTTAGCAATCAATGACATTACTATAAATTTACCAAGTGGTGTAAAAAAACAGTTTATATGTTGATGACTTTGTCATTTACTATCGAGTAGTAATCTGAGACACGCTCAGAGAGTTCTTAGTACTGCCATTTCAAATATATGTAGTTGGGCAAATTCAGTTGGATTTAAATTTTCAACTGATAAACAAAAGCAATCGTCTTCTACAAAGACAAAAGGTGGATGAAGAACCAAACAATCAAACTGCATCTTTATAGCACTGAAATACAAATTTTGTACAAAAATCAAGTATCTAGGAGTAATATTTGATCAACATTTAAATTGGAAAGAGCACATCAAATACATTAAAGCAAGGGCATCAAAGCCCTTGCCATATTAAAAAAGTTATCACACACTAATTGGGGAGCAAAGCGAGACATTTTATTAATGATATATAAGGCAACAGTCTTATCCATAATAGATTACTGCTGTCCAATATATTCATCCGCCTCAGATCTGCATTTAAATCTCTCGATGCAGTGCACCATGAAGGCGTGCGATTGTGCACAGGAGCTTTCCGATCGTCCCCAACAAACTCACTTTTGGTGGAGGCAGGTATTTTGTGCCCTTAAAACATCACCGTAATTTAATAACAATACAAGAGGTCTTTCAATGCAAGTGGGATCGTCTCCTGCAACTTACTCTGCTTCCAAACTGTAATCAAGTAACAGCAGTTAATAGTACAAGCTCTTTCCCAAAAAAGAGCTAGATACATAATGAACATACATAATATGAATCCAATTTTTCACCCACCAATGGAATTGCCACCACCATGGATTTTAAATAGAGTAAAGATATGTACCTCCCTGTCTTACCTACTCAAAAAAACAAATGACAAGTACGGAAATGTACCGCCAACATGCTTTGAACACATTAGAAGAAAAGGCGACAAATTTATGATATATACAGACGGCTCCAAAATAATGTTGGAGTAGGAGATCTGCATATTCGAAAAATATGTTAAGTAAAAAAAGCCTACCTTCAATATCATCAGTATTTACTGCTGAAGTCCACAGCCATACAGATGGCTCTAGATATGATATCTGAGGCAAAAGCAAGTGTCTCTGTAATTTTCAGTGACTCACGTAGCGCTATAGATGCAATAGGACAGTATAAATCAGGAAACCAAATAGTACAGGAAATTCAAATAAAAATTCATCAACTCCTCCAATCAGGAATATCAATGGAAATATGTTGGATCCCAGCACACGTGGGAATAAAGGAAAATGAATATGCAGACTCTGCTGCCAAATTAGCCTGCACTATCCCTCCAACAATTTCATATGCCCCCAGTGTCAGGACTGGGTAAAATCAGTTAAACATTAATTTACCAGGATTGGAAAGAAGAATGGGCCTCGGTGCCAACAACAAACAAACTTAAAAATATAAAAAAACTGAAGTCTATGCATGGAGGACATCCTCACAGGAGAAAGAGCAAAAGAGGTGATCCTAGCAAGGCTACGTATAGGACACACAAGATTCTCACATGGTCACTTGATGTCAACACCACATGCTGACAGTGAAATGTAACAGATGTCAAATACCCATGACAGTGCAGCATTTGCTTGTTGAGTGCCCAATTGGACCCAGCAAAGATCTATTTATCTGCGGAGTTCAGAAATGAAAAATATTCTTGCGGAAAGCAGGGATTTTTCAATTAATAAAATCATAAATTTTTTAAATAAGACGGGTTTCTTAATAAAGTCTAATTTTTTTTTTTTTTTTTTTTTTTTTTTTTTTTTTTTTTTTTTTTTGTTTTTTTTTTTTTTTTTTTTTTTTTTTTCTTCCTCAGGATTGATCCCTGAGAACCAGCCCGAGAAGAGTCTACTTGAGACTCAGAGGTCTGGAAAAAAAACTAACACCTATTAATAATAATAATAATTGGAGAAAAGATCGGCAGGTGCAATATTAGTACTGCTCTAAATTTTAATATGTAAGTTTTAGCTGAAGTTGAGGAAAGAATGCTGATCTGCTAACGACTATTATTGTGCATTGGCAACATGGATTAAACTCTCGCAAACTTCGGTATAGTACCATCAAACTCGACCGCAAAACAAAATTTGAGATAAACGTTGTTTAATCAAAAACTATTTCATGAAAGAACACATTTTACTGTTTTCACTCCAATAAAAGATAAATATGTAAAGCTTGTAGTATTCTGACGAGATCAAGTGAAAATATGGAATCTGTTGATTTTTGTTTCATGCAATAAACCATGCCCTCTGCGCCATTTACTAACAAAAAATAACTAAATTTCATTACACAACAATACATATATAAGTGATATTTTGACTTTAAAACACTTCATATAACATAAATAACCTTGTCCCATATAAATAAAGTATCTTGAGATTCATTTGTTCTAACTAGAAGCAAGAAGTTGCTCTGATTTGAGTTCAATACAGCAAAATAAACTTACCTCGCAATCACACTGGTGCTTTCCAAACTAAAACAGTGATTGATGTTGTATTTTATAATACAAACAAATAGTAATATGAAAATCCATATACGTATTGGTATATTATTGGATGCAGTGAAGTAAATCATAACTTTTTAAAGATTGATGGAAAAGATGTACTATATCCATTATTCTTGCATTTTGTCATACAATGCTAATATGTGATTACCTACTCAAATTTTATATCTCATGTATGATGCGATACCCCTTAAAATTAGCTCCAAAGTTAGGTCTTCAAAATTCGCATGAATGTGAGTAGTATACGGTACCTTTCAAGTTGTAAGATAGGGACTTTGAAGCACTTCGAGAGTTTGGTTTGCCTTAAATAAGGTATATTCCTCCTATAGTAGCTTTCTTCTATATAACCTTTATTCTTGTGGTCCCTTGTGGTTGAGTTTTCTTTGAATCTAGACATGACCAGCCCTGCAGACAAGGGAGTATCAATATCGGTGAGAGGATGAGGAGGTATTCTCCTTCCTTTTTTCACTTTGTATGTCATCGTCCTTCACATTGACTCCACTCTTTATAACAGCTGCGAGCTTTGAGTAGGGGAGTCTGTCCCCCCACGTTTTGAAATTTTATTAGGCTGCTTGCAGGATGCTCTTCTCAGGATAAGGCAGAAAGCTAAGTCACTAACAGCAATTGATTGTCCTGAGAAAGGTGGCACGAGGTGCCATTCCTTAGACTTTAGGTTTTCTTCTCTCTATCTCACTGTAGCTTTCAAAAACGTGCATTGACTCGAGTCTCCCTTACAAAACTCCCCAAACAGAGAAAGGGGAGTGTACCCAGCTGCGTGGCTCTTTCGCTTCTCGTTATCCAGTCTAAGAAGTGGCTATCGGGAACAGTAGGCTCATAGCATTCTCCCAGTGTCTATCTAGGGCCATGGCGACGGGAATGTACATCTCCCTCACAAGACCCCACCAGGATTGCGCAAAGGGGATTTTGTACAACCCATTTGCACTGCTCATTCATTTTAGTAACCTGATCCAGATTGGATTAAGGGTAGCAACAGCTTGTATTGTTTTCTCTGGTTATTGTGGGCCACAAGGCCTGGTAATAGGGGCCACTGCAACACCTTTTATCTTAACTGAGGTTCACACAGAGAGGGAGTTGCACAACCCATTTGCTTAACTCATTTGCTTGCTGTGCTCTGTTGGGGGGGTTGGGGGGGGCAAGGTGCTGGTGGTTCTCAGCAAGGGAGTCCTATGCTTCTATTGTGACTTTCAAGTCACATAAGAGTGGCTTGCATGACTGTTTTGCTATCAGCGCACCCAATCTTTGGACTAGGTTTCCTTGTGCAGTTTCGGTATGCTTTTTCCCATTCCTCCTATTCTTCCCCTTCCAAAACTACCAAGTGGAGGAAGGTGAAGTCAGCTTAGCCTAGTTTTTCCCAACAAAAAAAAAGAAAAAAAATCTGGCTTGATCTCTCGTGTTATAGTCTTTTCTGCAAAAGACTTACAGGGGCTCAAACTAGCTGTGCCTATGTGAAAGGGCCAAACCAACATTACAGGTAGACTCTGCTCTCTCTCTTAGTTTTCTTATTTGCTCACTAGAGAGTAAGGGAAGTTCATGCTGGTGTCAGCTTGAACCCATTTCTCCTTCGATCCGGACTATGTAGAATATTTTGGAATACATTTGACCCCAAATTATTTATGGTCCAGAATTCATGGATTCATGTAGTGTTTGCGCATATAACTCAAAATAATTTAAGGAATATTCTCCTATTCACTCATTTTTTCGTAGATGGTGCTATCTTAAAGTATTCGCTAATTTTCATTTATTATTGTGACTTGCATTTTTCTTGATAGAAAATTATGAACTAATTTTCAAATATTAAAATTAACGTAAACAGCAAAATTAAACTAAAATTATTTTTTTCTTAAATATTTGCCAAATGATGTACCAATGTTACCCCTCTCTATGTCCAAAGAAAACAGCAAGGCTTGAAAACTGTATGAAAGAAAATGTGCATGCCTGAATATAGGGGGAACTTGATTAGTTTTCACCTTGGTAAGAGTAACAGTTGTAGGAGTGTTCATGCTTAGCCATAAGCCTTATATTTTTAAAGATAATATTGTAAGATGGGAACCAGCTGGGAAGAAGAATTGTAAGATGACTGAAATGATATTAAAGTGATTTAGGATGATAGTTTAAGGCATATTTGGTGTTTGAACTATTGAAATAGATAGTTATGAATGTTTTTAGAGGGGGTTTCAAGTTTCTAGAGCATATTTGAAAATATTCACTAATTATTTTAATGGAAAAGTAAATCCACAGGAGTATGCCTGTTTGCTGTATATATTGTAAACAAAATCAAACAGGCATATGTACTCCTGTGATTTACTTTCCCATTTTATTGACTCGTGTGACTATGGGTTTCCTTTGAATTTAATTTTATTTTTGTGACTAAATGCATTTTTTATGGCAATGACTTACTAATTTTCAAATATTTATATTAATAATATAAACAGCAAAATATCAATAAAAAAAATGTTTCCCCTTAAGAAATGTTTGCCAAACCTTGTACCAACGTTACCCCATCTACATTCAAAGAAAACTTTAAGGCTTGAACACTGTACGAAACAAAATGTGTGTTCCTGAATATAGGGGAACTTGATTAGTTTTCACCTTAGTAAGAGTAACAATTGTAGGAGTATTCATGCATAGTTGTAAACCCTATATTTTTAAGTGTAATATGGCAAATGACTTTGAAATATTATCCTTTTTAGAGGGAAGACTAAGGTATATTGAGGGGGTCTCAAGTATTTGCAAATTTCAGCTATTCACTGGTGGTTGTGGTCTCTAACCTGTGTGAATACTTAGTGTCCAACTTTTGTTCTCTACGCAGCTGTCTACCAAGGAGAGACCATCTCCATTATGTAGTGTTGGAGACAGGGTATCTCTCAGGTCAGATCTTTTCAGCAAGTGGTAGTGTTATCTCACCAACCTTTGTTGTGAGAAGCTTCTCTCTGTCCTGGCTGTTGAAGGCGTAGATACACCTTAACCACAGTATGTGACTATAGAGTAGACCTTGCCTTTTCAAGGGAGACTTTTTGTGCTTCTAAGTTGCTTTAAACAGTCTTACCCTTCCAGGGAACTCAGACCCCTGGAAGGGACATAACCTGACCTTAGAAGTTTGATCCTCAGTTTGTCCAAATGAGTTACTTGGGATCTAGTGATGTATGGCACTCGGGAGGATGGAGAGTTGTCTCATTCGAAATTGTCCTCAATTTCATAACGTCTCGGTACTGACAATCACTTCAGTTCAAATATTTCCTATTGTCCTTCCTACAGGCCTTTCAATAGTGAGCCACGTGAGATATTAATTTACCTTTTTTAAGTGCTGTGATACTGTCATAGAGAAACTTGACACCTTAGTTTTGAATGTTGACAACTCTTTCTTTGGTACTGATAGAGCAAAGGGTGGAGTGTCCAGGAACATTATGTCCTGGAGCTGTGAGTCAAGGATGGTAGGGGTATTGCCATGTCCTCAGCGGGAGCCTGTCGGCTCATCAGGTATTTCGTGCTTAGAGGTGATTGTGTCTGATCACTTGCACAATTTTTTTACCTGCAGAACATTGCCCAATAGCCCTGGTCACGCTCTCTTTGGGCCAGTGGTGGCTGCTCAGTGGATTGGATGGCTAGCCCAGCTCCCCTCTAGGACAGGTAGCACCTTATCTATCTAAGGTATCTGGTTGGCAGAAGAGAGAGGATAGGAGCAATTGGTTTCTCCTTCCTCTCTTTCACTTCTCTCTTTTCCTGCAGATGGAGTTAGAGTGCCAATCCATCATAGTGGCATCCCCAGTTTAAGCGGGGTGGTTATGTTCTGAAAATTTCATTAACTGGGACATCACAATAATTATGGTAATAAAAGGCATTTGTGACATCTTAAGTACTGATATACCACTTAACAACGCCGTCAACTTGTTATTGGCATCAATAAACAGCTTACTAAGCTGATAAAGTGCTTAAAGGTGCCAAAAATTGTTTACCGGTGCTGAAAGCTCAAAATCTGATTAACGAAGCTGTTAGCCAAGCGTCGTAAAACCGAAATGCTGTTAACTGATGTGTTGGTAAGTGGGGACTGCTTGTATGAGCTAAAGGGATGAGGGTGTACGTTATTTATATGACTGTGCACCAGTCATTTCGTTGATGATGGAAGAATGCAAGTCTCCTCCTTCCTTGTTCTATCAAGGCTCCTACAGCCTAATTAAGTAATAGCATTATAAATTCATGACTTAATGGTCCAGAAGTGTAGCATCTGTGACATCCCATTTGGGCAGCAAGCTAGAGATGGGTGTTATACCTTATTTCTCTTAACCAGACCATGAAGATGACATTCCCAGGTTGGGTTCAGAGTACCCAGTTATTCCTACACAATATACCAACCATCAGTCTTAAGGAAGGTGGTTAAGTATATGTCATTGACTACTGACTACATTCCTGCCACCCAGTCGGTATGCATTCACTTTGCTTTGAGCCACAAAGAGAGAGACACATCATTCATCCTTCTGTACCTGCTGTTTGACTGATTTGTTTATGTTTTCATGATACAGGCAGTCCCCAGTTTATTTCGAGAGTTCTGTTCCTACATTGCGTTGTAAGCCAAAAAAATCGTTGAAAAGCATTGGAAAATTTTTTAAAAGCATCGTAACCTCGGAACATTGTAAGTGGGGGACTGACTGTATATATTGTTCCCCCTGTATTCGTGGGGATGCATTCCAGACCCCCCTGTGAATAGCTAGAATCCTAAAATATTTAGAACCCCTTTCAAAATGCCAGGAACTGCCTACTATTTTGTTAGTTCAAACTCAATAAAAACTCACTAAAATGCTTATACTGCCTGGTTTTTTTAATGATCTTATTGCAAAAAAGTGCATTTGATTTTGAAATTGATATGAGAGTACAGTAATTTGTGGATATTTTTCATAGAAAAATATGAATGCACAAATTTTCCATGAATAATGGGTAGATGTGGTCCATAGAGAAATCCACGAATCTACAACGCGTATAAGGGGGTTGTTTACTGCATTTTACAGTGGACCCCTCGTGTTTGCGGGGGATGCGTACCAGACCTGACCCCCCCCCCCCCCCCCCCTCCCCGTGAAAAGCTAAAATCTGTGAATGCTTAAAACTCTCTGATAGTTTAAACCAAGGGTTTCCAACCTCGGGTATGTGCTGCCCTTGGGTCTCGAGTGAATGTACGTACATGCCGACCTTTGATGTGCTTAAGCAAAAACTGCTCCTCGGCCAACTAGGATCGTTAACGAAAATAGTTTCAGCAATTTCATTAACTCCCCTTGCAGCTGATGTAATAATGTATTTTGTTTTTGCAGCATAGCCAGAAGTAAATAATTATGAAAAATTGTTTTTATTTTTTTATGGAATTCTTAATGCATACAATGTTATGTACTTACTTCCCCTCTGTACAGTACTTGCAAATATACACATTGGAATTTTTTCTGAGGTAGTTTCGTTTTCAATGTTATAGTGAAGGGGTACATTACTGACATTACAAATGTCCGAAAGGGTACGAGGGGAGATAAAGGTTGAAAACCTCTGGTTTAAACGCAAGAAAAACCCACTAAAGTTGCTTATGCAGCGAACACCCGTATTTGTGAGGCATGCATACCAGACACACGCACACCCTGCGAAAAGCTACAACCTCCCTCTAAAAATGCTTATAACTGCCCATCTTGAAAGTTCAAAAACCAAAGTATCATTCTATATCAAATATATGTGCACACTGGTTTACAAATTTTTTTTTTCTTCTTCTCTGAGACAAATATGTGAATAGGTGTTTTTTTTTACTAAATTTGATGTGATGAATTCAAATTTATGTACAATTTTGCTCTGTCACCTCTAGTTTTTTTTTGCTTTCACATATCCCATTTTAAAGGGGCTTCCCCTTTGATTTTTGATGAATATTTTTGAAATTTTCAAAATCTGGTTAAGTGGCCGTTAGACATGAGCAACACCTCTGTTGTTATCATGTGGCCAAAGCATTTTTTCGAAATATTAAAATTAATGGGGTTTTGGCCCCGCCCCCTTCACACTGTGACGTAGGGCTGACATTTGGCTCCTAATGACTATATTGTCATTTTGTCCTTTATCCACCCAATTTATTAATTATTTTTATTTTTATTTTGCCTAATCTCTTACGTCTGGCACCAACAATGGCTGATTCCTTGGTGAATGTGTGTTCTGAGGGGTAGCATGCCCAGCAGAGTCCGTGTCCCAGAGTTGCCAAAGAGGAGGTACGCTGCTCTTTACTCCGAGCATTTTTTCGCTATTTGCCGTCTTTTTTGCTTGTTTTCTTACATCAAGTAACTCTAAATACAATTTATATACGTTTGTGTGTATACTAGAGTGAAAGTGAGACAATAGGCCGAAACGGAATTGTGCAACTATGGCCCGTTTAGCAAATTTTGCTAAAAAGAGACATAAGGTCGAAGTTGGACTTTTTTTGATGTGGCAGCGCTGCCATTGCCACCACCATTGTTGGCTGATGCATCCAGCGCTGTCCACCATCATCACCACCACCAGCAACACCATCACCACCACCAGCAACACCATCACCACCACCAGCATCACCAACAACAACAACACGAGGCTCTGTTTTAGCTGCTGAGAGCCCCGCCTCCATTGCCTCGACGTTGTTTGCTGCGCAATCATTTGAGGTTTTTACACCTTCACAGTTACACTCACAGTCGATGAAAGTAATAAAGGACGATGAAAAGGGAGTATATGATGACAAATTCTTACTTGCTTGGTTTCAAACCAGGCAACAAAGAGTCAGGTGGTACTTGATGATAGACTCGCCTCGAGCAAATAATATCCCTTTTTAGAGGGGGGGGGGGGGGGTGGGGGGGGGGGGGGGGGGGGGCTTGGTGCCGGAAAAAAAAAATCCAAAACCTGGAAACCAAGCAAAAAAAACACTAAGAACTATTAGAAAGAAGGAAAGGCATTCTAAACTAAGCGCTAGCGAGTACTTAACATTTGTTTGTATCGTGGTTTTGCTCAAAGATCAGTTTTTTCCACAAGTGCCAAGAAAAACACTTCTTGACCTTTACGGCCGTTTTTCTCAGTTTTTGCTTTTTTGCACTTCAAACGCTAACTATATTTTTATTTATAGGCCAATTTTAAAGTTAAATATACCATTGGAAAGAGGAAAGAAAGGCAAATATTTTGTTGGGCTAGATTTTTTCTTATGTTGACGAGGAACTTGTGATAACCAAATCAACAAAATTTGGGGGGGGGGGGGGGGAAATTCCCCCTCGCCCCCCATCCAAAAAAGAAAAAAAATGGAAAAACTTTTCATAACATTGTTTTTCTACTATGATATACTTTCTGCGTATAAAGCCGCATTACAATAGCTCTTAAAATGAGGGAAGAGTTAAATTTTTTATTATTTTTTTAATTTTTTCAATAAAAACCAAAATAATTATTCGATCACTGAAATTTTTTTGGAACATCACCTTATATATATGTATAACATATAATAATTTCATAAAAATTGGAGCATTATTTCTATATAAGCGGCCGCCCCCCTCAATTATACTGTGTATAAATTCAAAATATAAATTTTTTTTTTGCTCTGAGGCAAGGATGTGAATAGGTATTTTTTTCATAATTTTGATGTGGTGAATTCAAATTTCTGAACAGCTTTGCTCTATGACCTCTGGTTTTTGCTTTCACATATGTCCTTTTAATTATGCTGCCTATAAATTCAAAGTATAATGTGTTTATTACATCTGTTACAAAGGCCTATTACAGAAAAAAACAACATACAGAACATTGATGGAACTAAATTTATTTGGATGATATAATACACACAAATCATAGTACAGCAGATAGTTAGGAGTGAGTATTTTTGGATGTTTTTGTGTACTTTGCCTCAGGGTTGTCATGCAAGAACATCCAGCAGAAGTCCCCCTTTGTGCTGGGTTTCCACTTGCCTTGGTAGTTGCTCTCTATCTTAGTAATATCTTGGTGGAACCTTTCTTCATGCTCATCACTCACCGCCCAGAGGTTCGGAGGGAAGAAGTTGAGGTGGGAGTAGAAAAAGTGAATTTTGAGTCACATTCAACACCCCACATTTCATAATACTGTAACTTCTAGATATACTCTTGGTAATCTAGTACTCATGTGTTACCAAGGAAGCCATTGCAGAGTGACTTAAATGCTTCCCATGCTCTCAGTTCCTTTAAGGTAAGAAGCTTCTCAAAGTCCATATCCTTCAGCACCTCTCGGATCTGAGGTCCGACGAAGATACCCTGCTTGAGCTTAGCAGAACTCAGAGCTGGGGACAGGGTGCACAAGTCTTGTGCCTTCACAGAATTCTTCATAAAGCCAAGATTGTTATGAAGATGAGGAAGAAGCACCTTGTTCATGTCCACCAGAGGATTTTCTTTGACACTGTTCACCAGGCACAAAAGGGCTCTGAAACCCCCAGTCCTTCTGCTTGTGGTGCTTGGATACAGCCTGACTGTCCCAGAGACAGAGAAAGGAACAGTACTTTGTTATGTGAATTGTTGCAAAATCATAATAGAAACATGTATCCAACATATAAATCGGTTGTGTAACATGAATGTCGAGCAGCACTAACTGTCTGCTCTCACTGCCAATAGGCTACTGGTGTACCCAGCTGCATTGCATGTCAGGGTTGCCAGATATTTTTAGTAAAAGTAAGGCATGTAAATTTTCTAATAAGACCACAATTCCTAAAATTTCTAATTAAAAAAAAAAAAAACAATGTCCTATATAGGACACATCTGGTATCCATGAATGCATGTACACTTATGTACATGTATACATATCTCAAAAACTAGAAGTAGTAAGTGAAAACTGGTTTTGAATCTGAAATCAGCAACCAAAAATTAGGCTATAACTATTTTTATGCTTACCTCAATTCCTCTGTAAACCAGTTATTATTCTATTACTGTATTAATCTTTGAAATGATATTATTAATATCATTTCAAATTCATCTTAAACATTTTACTATCATAAATATTTACATACAACCAATAACAGAGAGAGAGACCATTGATTGGTCAACATCATATATATTTGACCATCAAGAGTGAAATTATTTGTGAATGATATCTGAGACAGAGAATACGTAATATGAGAGAGAGAGAGAGAGAGAATACGTAACTCCTTACAGTATGAAAAGATTGAAATGAACCTCTATAGGAAACACTTCTTCCCTCCGGCATTCAATGAGTACTAGACCCCCTGCAAATACTTGGAACCCCCTCTAAAAATGCTTACAACTCCCTGTCTTGAAAGTTCAAATACCAAATGTATACTACCTTGAATAACGTCCTACTTCAAATATACTACCTTCAATTGCCATCCTATTACAGGCAGTCCCCGGGTTACGACGGGTTCGGCTTACAACGTTCCGAGGTTAAGGCGCTTTTTAATTATATTCATCAGAAATTATTTCCAGGGTTACGATGCCTACAACGCTGATCTGGCACAAGAAATATGACACCAAAAATGCAAAATAATCAATATTTGAAGGATTTTTTGATGAAAAATGCAATAAGAATGCAGTTGACATAGTTTTGAATGCATCCAAAGTATTAAAAGTAAGGTTTTCTTAGGATTTTTGATGTTCCGGCTTACGACGATTTTCGGGTTACAACGTGTCTCAAGAACGGAACCCCCGTCCTAACCCGGGGACTGCCTGTACTACTGTATTAATCTTTGAGATTATATTATTAGTATCATTTCAAAGACATTTTAAACATTTTACCATTAAAAATATATATTTACAGCCAGTAACATAGAGAGAGAGAGAGAGACACTTACATAAGTGAATCTGCAACATCACATATCTGACCATCAAAGAGTGAAATTATGAAATATTTTGGAGACATGGGGAATAATAATGAAAAGAGAGAGCGAATAACTCCTTATGATATCAAAAGATTGAAATGAACTACTGTGCGCAACACTCCTTCCCCTTGATACATACCTATATCAAACTATCATTTAATCCATTCTCGAAGTGGATAAAAAATCTGGGAATCACTATTTCTTTTATTGGTCTTATTAATATTTGAAAATTAGTTATTGGGTAAATCATTTATTTATCATACTACAAAACAAATAAACATGCATAAGTAATGGAGAGGGAGAGAAATTTTATTGTTATTATTTCTGTAGTCAATTATTATTTTATCAAGAGAGAGAGAATAACTCTTGCGCTCAACTCTCCTTCCCTCGATATGTACGTATATCAAACTGTCATTTACTCCATTCTTGAAGTGGATAAAAAGACTGGGAATCACTATTTGTTCCTACACGATATACAAACCCTCAGTCCTTTACATAAGGAATTACTTTCAGCGTAGCTGGAATTACACCCGTTAAATGGCCATTAAATGGTTAGGCAGTAACTAACATCTGGTAGGCGGGTAGGCCCACCTGCCTGGATGTAAACACTCCACTTTTCTGTCAGCTGTCTTCCGATGAAGACGTTTTTGTGAGCTCTTGCTGACTAGCCATTAATCATTTTCCCAGTGGAATCTTTAATTTTTTATTTTTTTAATAATATATGTATATACAGTGGTACCTCAGGATACAAAATTAATCTGTTGCAAGGCGGCCTTTGTAACCTGAGCTTTTCGTATCTTGAACCACATTTTACATGTAAATTGCCTAATTCGTTCCAAGGCCTACAAAAACACCCCAGTAAATTTTATAATAAAGCTAAATTGACCAATAAACAATGAAATACAACAATTTGGACCATTCGATACCTAACATAACCTTTATTGTAGTACTTACCTGTAGATAAGGTGTATTAGTGTACGTACATGGTACAAGAAATACTTTACGTATGTATGTAGTAAAATCTGGAACCTAACCTTACCTTTCGAGTGAGGCGATCTCCGAAGGTGGTGACAGAGGAGGAGGACAAATGGCAGAAAACAAACACTTAACTTTACGAAATACATTAAAAAATTGCAGAAAACATTTAACACTTAACTTTACGAAACACATTAACAAATGGCAGAAAACATTAACACTTGATTATCTCCATCTTTGTTCTCCATAGAAAGCATCCTCTTCTTTCTGTGAACTTCAGCAACATTCTTGGGACCAATGGCTAATAACGTAAGTAATTAAGTTTACACACTACACAATAAAGTAACTTACAGTACAACAAAAGTGAAATCACTAACATGAATTTACATTAACAAACAAAATACATATATGTGAAGGAACGAATTCCAGTGTTTACGATAACGCTGCCGCAAAAAATGGTCAAGGAACGCCTTTACATAGAGGCATGATGCTGACCAATAGTTGAGCAGGATCTTATGGCGGTGACTAACATCAGGAACCAATGGGACAGCGGGAGGATGGTGGTGAGTCTACTCGGTTGGCGGAGCGCGAGTTTTAAAATTATCAGTGGTCCGGGCGAATCTCGGGAATTTACAGCAACAACCTTTCGTAACCTGAACTATCTTTGTATGTAGAGCCAAAATAATCTTCATATTTGCTTTCGGAACTTGAATTTTTCGTAAGCTGGGACTTTTGTATGTCAAGGTACCACTGTACTGTGTTAGATATTGATAATTAATTGAATTTAATAATTAATATGCAAACCCACTGTTTGTGATAGCCTTTCTACTTTGTGTTGAGGGTCGGTGGCAAAGGTATGCCCATATCTTTATTAGTGCATATTTTCGCTCTTTAATGTTAGGATGAGACATGTATTAATCCAAAATTTACACTTACGCTATGGAAATTACCGAGGGGAACTTCGGAGGTTTGTCCTTTTGTTTCTTCTGGTAATTCCTCTTCTCTTTTGTCCTTTCGCTAGCTATCGGACGAAGATAGAAGAGGGGCGTTGGTGAAGTCCATTGCTAACCGCCTCCCTATGAGGGAGCTTTCCTTACACAGGGCAGTGTCAGTGGAATTGACTGTTGAGGTAGCATGCTGTACAGTCCCCTAATGGGTCTTGGCTCCCTTACGTGGCCTAGATCACTTCTTCCTTTTCAAGTTCTCACAGTTTAGGAAAGAAAGTCACATTCAGGAGACTTATGTTGTTTGGAGGTAGAATTCTCAGGAACAAACCAATACTGGGTTCCACTTCCCTTTGGTTAGTGGTAGAGGTTGATGCCTCAAGTAACAGGTAAGATCAGGGATTATCTCCATGTTCACTGGCAGTGGCCAAGACCTCCAGGTCTTTGCATGGTTTTACAGCTCTGCCTTTGGGCCGGACTGTTTCTTCCTCTCTGGTTCTGAGGAAGCCCAAGGCTACCAAGGGCTCGTGAAGGTACGTCCAGTCCTCTACCCTACCAGAAAGGTACACAGCAGCACTCCTTGAGGAGAGGGAAAGGATGTTAGGGGCAGCGTTCTTTTCCGCCTTCCGGTATAGAAGACTAGCCATGAAGAGCAACATTGCACCATACAGGCCAGAAACCTTTTGAGTTCCTACCAGTTTCCACTTGTGGTCCACTTCCAGACTTTGGTTCCTGACACATTCTCAACCTTGCCCTTGGGAGGAGGTAAAGGCTTTGCAGAAGATGGTGCAATAAGAACTCATTAGGCTGCATATTTTTTAATCTATGCATCTTTGACTGGGACAAGAAATTACTTCTCTAATTCAAGTTCAAAAAACCCAATCTCACACAATTCACCCTGGTTCACCTGTCACCCTTGGGGAAGCCAGACCCATACAAGTGTTCTTCCTCTTTCCCTTCAGTGAAGAATGCGGAAGTTCTAGACTTTGATAACAAACTCCCTATCCCTTTCCATTCTTCCTGGGGAGAAAGGGAATTGGGAATCAGGAATTAGCCTGGTGGCTTGACAGGTACCTTGTTGGATTGTCTCTTCACACTCCTCCTCCCGTCATGCTTATGTTCTCAGGTTCATCAACCAAGGGATGAAGCGCACACTTGGAATAGTTGCTGCTCACAGGTGAGTGAAAACGAAAAAGTAAACACCTTGGCCTCGAGGAAGACTATGGCACTCGAGGAGATGAGGTTAAGCCACACTCAGCTTTGTCTTGGAACTTGTAGCGAAGACTTGTGAGTCCCGTTCAGTCCCATCTAGGAACTGGTTGGTAGTTATTGTAAGAAGATACCACTGTCTCCGTTTAGAGTGGTACGGTTCTATCTTCAGAGGACTTGACATCTCAGGCCTGAGTGTCAATGACTCATCATTACTACTGGCTGGGCTAAGAAAATTGATAAGGAATGCAATTACTTTCTAGCTTTGTGAGGCTATTAACGAGTGAACTCTTATGCCCAACATGTAGCCAGGAGTTCATTCTGAGTACCTCGCAAGGATAGGGACATTAGTCCATCCCTCACATTCCAGAAGGACCTGTTGGTTCGACAGGTATTAAGAGAGAAACTTGTCTAGGCTGGCCTCTCTCACATCTTTTTACCTTCAGGATGTTGCCCATAGGCCTTTGGACAGTTTATTTCTCTCTCTCTCTCTCTCTCTCTCTCTCTCTCTCTCCTGGGTCCTGTGGTGGCTGCTCAACAAGTTGTGTAGCTTGCTCAGCTCCCATAGTGGACAGTTTGCTTCTCACCTAAGGTGGCAAAGAATGAATGTTTCTACAAACACATCATTTCAAAAGGTCCAGAGGTCTGACATTTTTGTTCAACACATCAGTCATTGTCTCCTTCCTTTATTTTTACATGATCAGGAAGGAGGCCCAGTTAAGTATAGCTACTAGTCAGTTTTGAAGCTTACTCAAAATCCTCCCTCCAAGAAGTAAAACTTCCTATTGTAAAGACTGATTGTTTGTATATTGTGTAGGAACAGATGACAAATTTCAATATTTCTTAGGTTTTACAAACTTGAGGTCTTTACAGTTAAATCCCCACCTCATTGCACCCCTCATTCTGCTTCCAAGGCCAAAAGGCAAAGTGAATGAATACCAACTGGATAGGGTTCCATAGTCAGTAGTCAACTACATACTTGACCACCTTGTTTAAAGTTAAATGGGTGGTCTCCAGCTGCACAGAAGTATATTATTGTAAAGACTTAGGTTTTATAGTTAGGAAAAATACAAATTACATAAAAAAATGTGTCATATTTCCTCCCACCAGTGGGTAAGTCTCCCTCAAAAAGAATATAGGTTTGCAGTTGTGTAGGAACAAACAGCAAATTTTTAAAGTAATTTGTATTCTTCCTAGTATACAAATCTGAAGTTCTTTACATGACTGGCCCACCTCGGCCATCCCTTCAATCGGTCACCAGGGCTGGAAGGCAAAGTGGGGTGCTTACCAACAGGTAAGCAGGGTTTCCCATTATCAAAACGCCGAAAAAAAACCGAAAAAGTATCTTGTCAAAGTTTGAGTGGCCATATCCAGCTCACACTTGAAACTAAGTCCCTATGTAAAGAACTTCAGGTTTGTATGTTAGGAAAAATACAAATGATGTTGTATTTGAAAATTAACTTTTTTTCAATATTCAAGTAGAGATAAAATACAGGTACAGTAGCATGTTTACATACTTTTTCCAGTGTACTGTGATATTTATTTCCTGACGAAAAATTGGTGATAAATAAGAATTACCTCAATGCAGTGTAGAACTTCAGATGGAAGTTCTTTTATAACATTTTATTAAAACATGACATCTAATATTGTTTTTTCTTGTCCTTTATATTTATGTTGCCAAATAAATGATAAAACCTTCAACAAGATACATATATGGTGCACTAATGTAAATGTGGAGGCCATTGCAAAGAGCCCAATTAACTAAACCCCCTCAATATAGGACTACCTTGACGTGGTGAGGGGGCTCTTGAACCCTAGGAATTAGTTCCCGGGTTCAAAGCAAAGAATCCCATATATTGTTGTATATATATATTTGGAATAAATTTTGTGGAACTTTCCACTTTTTAAAATTTGTTGGACCTGACAAATGGGAAAAGATATCCTAGCTGGGAATGGATTTATATCTGAAGCTAAATAGTGGGAACTGTGGTGGGACCATCGACTGCCCGATAATGTTTGGACCTGAGTTTTATCAGGCGGAACTATTCTGCAGGACTAGACCACGGATTCCGGGGGGGTCTGATTCTGGGTTTAGGACTCTCGGCATTCTATCCGGTTTGCCCATGATGTAGTTAGGGTGGGGATGATTGTATTCTTGTAATACTCTCAGTCCTATCAAGCGGGTCTGGCTTACACTTGAGCCACTCTAATTATGTTTTGCCATCCCCAGTGGGGTAGGGTAGGGACGTGGACATTTGGGAGTCAGTTTCTCACTTGTGCCATTAGTGGAGGAATAAACTCCATGAAAGGCTGATGATATCATTTTAAGGTTTTCAGGTTTTTTTTTTTTTCTATATTCGATCTTTATGAGTACAGTAGGAATAAAGATTTGAGTACCCCTAGGCCCTCTGATGCTACTGTTTTGGGACAGATGAAGACCTCTGCACTGATCTTGGAAACTGAAAATCCCCCAAATATTGATGAACTTGGATCGACTTTGAGACATGAGGCATCTGCTGAAAATGCAGAAAAATTGGTGGTAACTCTGGAACCATTTATTTCCCCAAGTATTGAGACTGGGGAAGATAAATCTACTTTATTCATTGAGTCTCTTCCATTAGATGTGAGGTACAAAATAATAAATGAGGAATTTAGCAAATGGGAATGAAATTGGCAGACACTTTACAGTCCTGGCAGTTTGGATAACTTTTTCAGATTTTAAAGAGGCTTTGGTTGCCTACTCTGAATATAGGGAGTCTAGGAAGGATATCTCATGTGCTTTAATTAAAAGGCCCCCTTCTAACCTAAAGGTATATTACCCCAAAAACACAGATATCAACAAAATTAAAACATCTGTAGCAAAAACCCCCAAGCCCGCAAAATGGCAGGTAGTATCAGTTAAAGAAAAGCGGGGTAACATAATACTGTTCGGGATATACTTGCAGCGTCAAATAGGAGGCATTAGTAATTAAAAAATCACTTGCTTTGGGAAAAACAGCTTTTTGGTGCATGCAGAATCTGTGGAACAGGCAGCCATGATATCCAACTGGAGGATTACCCCAGAAGGAATTATCAAAGAAGTCAAGCCTCACTACAATTTTAGCTATGCTAAAGGTGTCATCTTCCACCAGGACTTATAGGAATTTTCAGAGGAGGAAATCCTTGATATGTGTCCTCCCAATGTTTGGAAAGTTTTTAAAGTACCTAGGTTGTCTATGATTATTTTTACGTTGTGTGATGAAGACTTGCCAAATTCGATTGAAGTAGAAAAGGAAATAATAAATATACGTCCCTTTAAACCCCGGCCACTCCAATGTTTCAACTGCTTTGGTTATGGCCACCCATCTAGGGTATATGTATAAGACCTAAGCTCTGTGGCACATGCTGTCTCCCAGAGCATGGCGAGTGTTGAAGACAGTTAAATTGTATTGACTGTAAGAAGGAACATGGTCCCAGAGATAGAAATTGTGAATCGTATAAGGACGAACAGGAAGCTTTGCTTAAATCCCATGCAGAGATAAGTGTAGGCTATGCAAAGAAACTCTTAGCTAGGACAACTGAATATAGTGATGTGGTGAAACAGAAATATAAAAATTCAAGTACTCTCAGCAAACAACCACCACTAAAGAAAGAATCTCATCCTTTTATGAGCAATCTAGCTCCTCAGCCGAAGGAAAGGAGCTCCATCCCTCGAACAAAACCATTTCCTGATTCAGAGCTTGAAATTGTTCAAGCTCCAGAGGCTTCCTCTGTGGGAGCTTCTCAAACCCCCTCTTTAGGGGTCTTTCAGGCTTCTTCAGAAGCCTCCCTAGCCTCATCTCTAGAGGCATCCCAGGCAATCTCACTCCCAGATTTAGGGAACCTTCCACAAGAAAGATTGCAGACCTCAGTACCTCATGTGGCAGAGATACATCATGTAAATATGGAATGTGAAATTACGGGTAATAAAAGATCGCGTACCCATTCCACATCTCCTCTGTCACCTGCCCAAGTAAGGAAAGGCAAAGGCAAATGTAAAATTATGCCATCAGAAAAGTCTTCCTCCTCTGAGAGGCTGAATAGACCACCAAGAAAGAATAGCATGACCAAATCTCCATCAGGTAAGCCCTCTCTTTCAAGAGCTTCATATTCTTCATTTGATCAGCCAACTAAAAATCTCACTCCATAATGGCGTCTTTTGATATCCTGCAATGGAATTGTAAAGGACTACGTACACGTGCAGAAGAGCTAAAAGTCTTGTTGAGAGAGAAGAAACCCAGTTATAGTATGTCTGCAAGAAACCAAATTAGGCCCAGAGTTTTTAATCATGGGGTTAACTATGAGATTTTCTCCTCGGTCCCTTCTGCCAGAGATCGTGCACATGGGGGAGCTGCTATTATTGTGAATAAATCTTTGGAATACTCTCAAGTACCCCTTACTACAAATTTACAGGCACTTGCACTAAACTAATTTTAGACAAGCAGATTACTGTCTGTTCCATTTACCTTCCTCCTAGATCTGCTTTCTCAGTGGCTGGCATTCAGTCATTGTTAAATCAATTACCGGCACCATTCATGCTTCTAGGAGATTTTAATGCGCACAATCCACTGTGGGGAGGTGACTCTAGATAATAGGGAAAAATTGATAGATGAAGTTATTAATAATAATAATATTGTGCTTCTTAATGATGGTATGATGACTTACCATAACATACATTTTAATTCTTATTCAGTTATTGATTTGAGTATATGTTCCTCAGACAGCTTTGGATTTTAACGGTCTGTTGACGAATATCTGCACGGTAGTGATCACTTTCCTATCCATTTGAAGTTCATCAGAAATTTTCCCACAGAAGCACCACCAAAATGGAAGGTAATGGAAGCAGACTGGGTAAAATATAAGACGGGTATAAGATTAGACAAATCTTATGAATCTTTTAAATGCCACTTAGAAGCATACGACTATTTTTCAAATACAGTATTAACAAGCGCAGAGGCTGCTATACCAAGGACAAGTGGGATAAGAAATGTGCTGTTCTCAGAAAAATTACAAGAAGATGCTATAAAAAATATAAGTCAAGTAGCACTTCTACTGCTAAGATATATCAACGAGCTATGGCCAAACAGCGTTGATATTTTCAACGTGCAAAAAGAAATACATGGATATACTACGTAAATGGAATTAATTCAAAAACTCCATCCAGAGTAGTTTGGAAGAAAGTAAGAAAGCTTGCAGGGAAATTTTCTCCTCCTAAAACACCCTCTTTAAAGGTTGGAGATTCACTGATAACAAGTCCCAAAGATGTAGCTGAATGCCTAAGTCAGCACTTTTCCCACATTTCAAGTGCAAGTATTTATTCAACTGACTTCCAGAGGATTAGGAAAACCCAGGGTCCTTTAGATTTATCTGGTGTTAATCTTGAAGCTCATAATGCTAAATTCTCTCTCCATGAGCTACAAGATGCCCTTTCTTCAATGGATGATACTTCTCCTGGTGAGGATACTCTCCTGTATGTAATGCTTCGACAGAATCTACCCGAAGAAGCAAAATCATACCTCTTGAAGATTATTAATAAAATTTGTGATACTGGAATCTTACCAAGAGGATGGAAAATTGCAGTAGTAATTCCAATTCAAAAACTAAATAAAAACCCTTATTAGACAACAAGTTACAGGCCCATAGCTCTTACTAGCTGTGTATGCAAGCTGATGGAGAAGATGATCAACTCTCATTTAGTCTGGCGCTTAGAAACACACAAACTACTTTCTCCACTCCAGTTTGGCTTTCACAAGAACAGATCTACCCTTGACCCTCTGCTTAGACTTTCTAATCAAATTCAACAGGGCTTTGTAAACCAGTGTCAGACAATTGGTGTATTCTTTGACTTAAAAAAAGCGTATAACACAACATGGCGTCATGGAATTGTTAAGCAGGTGCATAAATTAGGCATACAAGGAAATATGATTAGGTTCATTAACTCCTTTTTAACAGACCGGTTTGTAAGAGTAAGAATAGGAAATCATTTATCTTCTCCATTCAAACTAGAAGAAGGTGTTCCACAGGGGAGTGTGCTGAGTGTAACTTGTTTTGCTGTTGCCATTGATAGCGTCATCAATGAAATTTCAAATCCTGTACGGGCCTCACTTTTTGTTGATGATCTAACTATTTATTGCACTGCATATGATGCTGAATCGGCTTGCAAGTATTTACAAAAATCCATCGACTCTATCTCTCGATGGGCAAAACAAAATGGTTTTAGGTTCTTTACAAGTAAGACCGATGCTGTTCACTTTACAAGGAGTAGACGTCAAGAAGTTGTACCAAATTTGAAATTTGATGGGTCTGTTTTACCATATGCGGATGATGTCAAGTTCTTAGGAATGATTTTTTATTCCAAACTCACATGGTCTAAGCATATTGAAAATTTAAAGTGCAAAGTAAAGAAATCTCTCAATCTTCTGAAAGTGGTCTGTGGCTTTAACTGTGGTGCAGATAAGAAAACTTTGCTACAACTATATGGTGCATTATGTACATCAAAGTTGGATTACGGGTGCCAGATTTATTCATCAGCTTGCAAAAGTAAACTCCACTAAATTGATGTAGTCCAAAATATGTGTTTACGTATTTGCTCTGGGCCTTTTCCAACATCCCCCATCGAGAGTCTTTATGTGGATACGCACCAACTTCCACTTGATTTACGACGTGAAGAATTAGGCCTCCGATACTTGATGAGGATAAAAAGTAATGCTAGCAATCCATCAAAGGTTATTAATGAACTTGATGCTAGCAAATTCAAGCCAAGATCTTCTGTTCCATTCCAGATCCGGCTAAATGCATCTGTAAATGAAAATTCTATACTGACTCAGAATGTTCATGAATTGGCCCCTTCCAAAATTCCACCTTGGTTCATACCAAAAGCTGAAATGTGCAAGGAAAATATAGTAAAAAAGAACACCCCCAATGTAGAAATAAAGTCACTGTTTTTAGAACATGATGAAGTTCATAATAACGACTATAAAATTTATACAGATGGCTCAAAGTCAAGCGAGGGAGTAGGTTTAGCTGTGGTCACTGATAATTTTTGTAATGTTGCAAAGCTACCTCCAGCTGCTTCTGTATATACAGCTGAACTATCAGCTATTGTAAAAGCCCTAGATATAGCATATCATTCAAATAAGAAGTCTTGTGTTATATACTCGGACTAAAAGTGCTCTGGAAAGCCTGAACAGTTGTAATTCTTCCCATCCTTTAGTACAAAAGGCTCAGGCGTAGCTGTTTCGCATTTCTTGTAGGCGTAAAACAGTACGTTTTTGTTGGATTCCTGGTCATGTTGGGATCCCAGGTAATGAAGAAGCAGACCAAGAAGCAAAGAGTGCCTGTTCCCAAAGAGAAATTGATACAAATAGAGTCCCCCATTTTGATATGAAAATCTCTATTCACAACTATATACTAAGAAAGTGGCAGGAGCGATGGTCATCTCCCCTTCTTGCTAATAATAAGTTAAAAACAATTAGACCTCAAGTAGGAATTTGGCAATCATCCTATCAAAGCAACAGGAGGACTGAAGTTATTTTAACAAGGTTGAGAATCGGTCACTGCCGAATGACGCACAGTTTTCTTCTTGATGGTGGTAGTGCTCTAGTGTGTGTTCACTGTGACAGCCCTTTGACAGTTGACCATATTCTGGTTCACTGCACCAGGTATGTAAATGAGAGACGGATGTACCATCTAGATGGTAAAACTATATCTGAAATTTTAGGAGACAACATCGATGGTGGCCCTGTTATGAGTTTTTTAAAGGCTTGTGGATTTTATAAAAATGTCTAGTAATTTTATATAGATATAATTATTAATTTTTTTAAAAATTTTTATTTTTATCATAAATGGTAACTTTTAATTCCATTAGAAATTTAAACTCGATTTTACCGTTTTAAACATTGATCATCAGAGTATCTATTTTAAACTCATTTATATCATTCCCATTGAACTCATTATTTATATTTCCATTTCTATTCATTATCACTATAGTGCTGAATGACTCTATGGGTCCCAGTGCTTGGCTTTATGCCAAAATCACATATTCCATTCAATTCCAATTAACTAAAGGCCTGTCCACACAACCGGGCCTGATCGGCGGACCTCCCCTCTAACGGGCACACTTGACGGGCAAACCATCAAATTGCCCGATGGGTCCTGTAATAAAATCACCATGGTGATGCCCGATGGCTTGAGCTTCGACCCTGGTAGACGTACGTTAACCATATACATTTCTTTTACCGAGCCATTCTTTGCACCATATTTTCTTCTTTTTCGTCACACACAAAGCAATTATCATGCTACACACTATCTTCTTTGCGGTAGGCACCGTGTTTATCGTACCGCACTGAACAAACTACTGGCATCGTCGGGCATGCCCACCTCTCCATCGCCTCACCCGTGTGGACAACATTCACGGGTAAGCCCGCCAGAATTTGCCCGTCAACCCCGGAGCACGCCGATCAGGCCCGCTCGTGTGGACAGGCTTTAAGAAAGTGTATCACATCAAGAATGACTCCTGATGTAATAGGTCACATTACACAACATGAAAATCCAAAGGTCACCATTTTCCATTACGTAGATAGGCAGCTAATGAGCTCTATCCACTTTTCTGTTTAGCCCACTTTCCATTTGAATTCCCTTGATATCCATGACCTCATCTATGCCCTTCATTACAATCTGAGCCTCCTAAGTGGTGGGAATCCAAACATTTCTATATGCAGTACTTCATAATGGATTGCTTCTCTTGTCAGTTCTATGCTTACCCAAACTATCTTTGTCTTTGGGATCTCAATGTATTTGACCCCCCTTGAAGTGAGACCACCTTGATGTGGGGAGGGGGGCTCTTGAACCCCTGGAATTTGTTCCCGAGTTTGAGTCCAAGAGTCTCGTATATTATCCACTTTTTGTAAAATTTATTGGACCTGATAAATAGTTAAAGATCCATAGCTGGGACTGGGTTTATATCTGAAGTTAAGTAGTGGGAACTGTGGTAGGATCATCAACTACCTAATAATAATTGGACCTGAGAGATATCAGATTGATAGCTCAAGGGCAGAAGTATTCTTTAGGGCTGGACCACAGATTCCTGGGGGTTCTGGTTCTGGGGATAAGACTCTGCATTTTTTCCAGTTTGCCTATAACATGATTGGGGTGGGGATGATTGTATTCTTGTAATACTCTTGGTCCTAGCAAGTGCCGCTGTAAACATGTTTTGCCATCCCCTGTCAGGTAGGGTAGGGACGCTTACATTTGGGAGTCTGTTCACAGTTGTGCCATTGTTGGAAGAATAAACTTCATGAAAGGCTGATGATATCTTTTTTAATATTTTCAGGTTTAATTTTTCTGCTTTTTTTTAATTCTATGCTTTTATGACTAGTAACCTTAAGGATTCTAGTACCTCTGGTGCCTTTGATGATTATTTGGCACAGATGACGACCTTTGACATGAACTTGACCATGGACATGGAATACTCCAGTTGTGGTACTACCCCTCAGGGTATTCATCACAAGTTGAAAACTCACCATTGTGGGAACACAGTGGATAATTTGAAATATTACATATAAAGCACATTCCCTTAGAACAGTGTTGTCCAAACATTTTTGCCTACTGTACCCTTTATTACCTTCTACTATTACGTACCCCCCCTCGCCCACCATGGCTGACCAAACTCAGTTTTTTTATAGAATAATCATGCAAATAGTATATTAATTATGAAAAGACTGCATTATAGGAGTGTTGGTCAATAAATTCAAATTTATTACACAAATAAAAATTATGATTTAATAACAAAATGCTTGAAAATTACACAACTTAATGTGAGATGTTAGGCTGATGTTCACTGATGGGATGTTTCTGGTGTGTGTGTGTGTGTTCCTTGTTTGTTCACGTACCCTCATGATCTATGTTGCGTACCCCCAGGGATACGCGGACCCCAGTTTGGACAACACTGCCTTAGAATGTTACTACTTTCGTTTAGTAGTTTTGGTAAAATAATAGAGTTAGGGATGAACTTTGATGAAAATGAAGGAAAATGGGAAGCATGGGTAACTTGAAAAACATGAAGCTGCACTCAAAGCTAGCAGTAATATTAATAATATAAAAATTTGTAAAAAGACTGTCAAAGGAGCACTGTCAGACAAGACCCCTACAAATATGGATGGTTACAGACCATCACAATGGATATAAGTGGCTCAGCCAAATTTGTTTGATAATGCCACCTTTGAAAGAACATCCAAACCTCCAATGTGGTTGGCAGTATCTACTAGGGAGGAAAATTACAATTATACTATAATTTACCAGATACATCCAAAATAAAGTAGCGTGCATTGATATGGGTAACATCTCAAGGTTTGGTAAAGGCAGTGTCCTCATTCATGCCAAATCAAAAACCCAGTCATATATGCTGACACTGAAGAAGTTTGAGAAAGATGATAATGATAAAAGAAATTAGACCGCACAAGAATTTCACTTATGGAAAAGGAGTAGTATTCGATAGAGTCCTTTGTGAAGTGACAAAAAAAAATATTAATAATTAGTCCAACTCTGTATGGAAGGTAAGAAAAATTCGAAAGGCAAATATGGTAACTTTAACATTTGAGGACTCTGATGTACCAACTTACATCAATTTTTAAAATGAATTGGTCAAAGTCAAACCATTTTTGTCAACACCTCTGCAGAGCTGTAGCTTTTCAATCTGGCCATCCATCCAGATTCTGCAAAAACAATAAAATTTGTAATAATTGCTCAACTCCTAAACATGGTCCTTGTTCAAAACAGCCAAAATGTATTAATTGTGAACAGGATCATACCTCATCCAATAAAAAGTGCAGCCAATATAAATATGAAGAGGCAGCTGTACATAAAGCTAACACTGAACATATAAACAATAGTTACTCCAAAAAATTAATTGGTCTGACAAAGACCTATGCTATGGTTCTGAATTCCATAGCCCTTATATAAACTCACGTCAACAATGTAGCACCTTTACCTGCTGTAAAAGCAGGAACTACTGAAACTAAAACCTCTGTAAGGAAGATGTGCCTGCTTATATAGACTCATCTCCAGTTGATGATATCTTCCCTGTGGCTGTCCCCTTCTCTGCAGCAAGAAACCCTTAAAGAAATGGAACAAGAACAAACTAGAAGTCCAAAGAGAGTAAGAAGAACTTCATCCTCTCTTCCATCTGCTCAAAGCATGGAGATTTCCAAACCTCATAAAAAAAATGTAACAACAGTGAAGCCAACAGCGAGGATGCTTCTGCCCCAGAAACAACCAAGGGATCAAGTTCCTTGGATAAAAAGAAAATAGTCGTTGAAGTCCACTCTTCTCCGTAACAAAAAGCTGATAAAAACAAATTCATAAGCCACATATCTCAAGACGATCTAAAGAAACTTTTATGAAGTCCCATAAGGGGGAAAAAACTAGTATAGATCACTATAGAATTTCCCTTGGTAGATCCTAGCACTAAAAATTCAATCTGAAAATTTTACAATGGAACTGTAAAGGACCAAGGACTCATTCAGAAATTCTAAAAATATTGATGCAAGAGTATAACCCAGGGGTTGTATGTCTCCAAGAAACTAAATTAGGGATGCAGTATACAATCCAGGTCTAAACTATGAAATCTATAAGGTGAGGCTCACTGACAGGGATCATGGCCATGGAGGTGTTGCAATAATTATTACTAAAGCATTGCAACATTTTATGGTTCTCCTGAACACACAGCTTCAAGCAATTGCTATCTGGGCTACTTTTGACTGAAATCACAACCTGCTCTTTTACCTTCCCCCAAGATGTAGTTTCACTCTTGGGGACATTCAAGGTTTTTTTAATCAACTTCCTCCTCCTTTATTACTACTTGGTGATTTTAATTCTCGCAATCCACTTTGGGGTGGAAATTTTTTAGACAGATGGTAGGATCATTGATGACATTGATAATAATTATCTTGCACTTTTTAATGATGGTACTATGACATACCATAGTCTGTACACAGATGGTTCATATGCTAAAGACTTGTGTATTTGCTCTTCTTCTATCTAGATTTTAATTGGTCTTTAGATGAATTTCTACATGACAGTGATCACTTTCCCATTCATCTGAAGTTTGTGAGAAATGTCCTCTCAAATTATCCTATCAAATGGAAGGATAAGGAAGCAGATTGGGTCAAATTTCAAGAAAGTATTGACCTATCCCAGGAATCTGAGTCCTTTGAATGCCATGTAAAGGATTATGAGTACTTTGGCTCTGAAATATTGAATAGTGCTGAAAACTCAATACCTAAGACCAAAGGGAAACCTCACAGACCTGCTGTTCCTTGGTGGGATAAAACCTGTGGTAATTTGAGGAAAATTACCAGGAAATGTTATAGGCATTATAAGTCCACTCGGTCTGCAACAGCAAAATAAATTATTTACCAACGAACTATGGCAAAACAGAAAAGTATTTTAAGAAAGTAAAAATAGAATCCTGGCTGTTTTATATAAATGGCATGAATTCCAATACCCCAACCTGATTAATCTGGAAAAAGATGAGAAAACTAAGTGGCAAATATGTTCCATTGCCAACACCTTGTCTGAAAATCAATGGAGACCTTGTCACCAAGCCAGATAAAGTTGCTGAAAAATTGGGTGAACATTTCTCTGAAATATCAAGTTCTAGGAGCTATTTAACTCTGTTCCTGAATATCAGGAATTCAACCATTTCCCTTAATTTAAATTCTAGAAATTGTGAAACTTATAATGCCAAGTTAACTTTAAGGGAATTGAGGGATGCTCTATCATCATCTGAATCCACTTCCCCAAGGAATGATGACATTCTTCATAACATGATTAAAAATCTTGCAGATTCTGCTATATCTTATCTTCTTAAAATCTTTAACAAAATATGGGAAACTGGTATTCTCCCCCCTTCTTGGAAGATTGCAGTTGTTGTTCCCATTAAGAAACCACTGAAAGATCCACATCTTCCTACAAGCTATCGACCAGTATCTCTTACAGGTTGTGTGTGCAAATGGGTTGAGAAGATGGTGAATTCTAGCCTAATGTGGCATCTAGAGAAAAATGGATTGTTATCATCTGTCCAATTTGGCTTTAGGAGAAATCGTTCCATTTTGGACCCACTAGCAAGATTATCAACCAAAATTCAGTAAGGTTTCTCAAAGTGCAGTCAGACTATTGGAGTATTCTTCTACTACCTTGAAAAGCCAATGAGACCACTTGGCGTTCTGGTATTATGGGAATACAAGGTAATATGTTAAATTTCATCCTATCATTTCTAAGTGATAGGCATATTAAGGTTAGAATTGAAAATACCTTGTCTAATGCTTTTGATTTGGAGGAAGGCATCCCACAAGGCAGTGTATTGAGTGTCATCTTATTTGCTGTGGCTATAAACGCATTGTTGAATGTGTCTCACCTCCAGTAAAGGCATTTTTATTTGTAGATGACCTTGCTATATATGTCACCAGTTCTGATGCTATTGCAGCTAGTAATTTCTTGTAAAAGTCAGTTAATGCAATTGGGCGGATGACATTGGCTTTCGATTCTCCCCTTCCAAAACTGTGACAGTTCATTTTACTAGAAATACTCGAAAGGAAACCATCCCACATATTAAGCTGAGACACACTAATATCATATGAGAAGATGAAGTTGTTAGGGATGATCTTTGATAAGAAGCTAACATGGTTTAGTCATATTGACTCCTTGAAAATTAAGGTAAAGAAGCCTCTTAACATTTTAAAAGTAGTCTCAGGTTGCAACTGGGGTGCTGATAAGAGGTCACTTTTACAGTTATATGACTCGTTATGTAAATGTAAGCTTGAGTATGGTTGCCAAATCTACTCTTCAGCAAGTACAAGCAAACTTTAGGAGTTGGATGTAATTCATCATGCTGGTCTAAGAATATGCCCTGGTGCATTTCAGACATCACCAGTTGAAAGCTGATACTGAAGAGCTCCCTGTAGATTTACGTCGAGAGGAAGTGGGGTTGCAGTATATGTTGAAATTAAGAGGGTCCCCTGAAAACCCTGCAGCATCCATTCTTGACCAAAACTACTCGCATCAGTTTGCAAACGTTATCGTATCGCCAGCGATTTCTTTGTCTTTAAACCATACAAGAAGCAGCCTCTCCATCTCATCATGCACATGTCTCCTCTTGTTGGACAAAATAGTCACACCCTTGGAAGGTGTAGCGCTTTGATGGCTTCCTTCTGCTTAAGGATGGCGCCTATCATCGACGGATTTCGGCCGTATTCCATAGAGATCACACTCAACCGCATGCCAGCTTCATACTTCTTAATTATCTCCATCTTAGTCTCCAAAGAAAGCATCCTTTCCTTTCCGTGAACTTCAGCAACATTCTTGGGACCCATGACTAATTAAGTTAATTAAGTTCACACACAACACAATAAAGTATACGTACAAGTAGAAAGCAAACTCACTAACACAAATTTATGTCAACTAACTAAATACGAACAGTAGTGCCTCAGGTTACGAAATTATTCCGTTCCAAAGCTGCCTTCGTAATCTGATTTTTTCGTATCTAGAACTACGTTTTACATGTAAATTGCCTAATTCGTTCCAAGCCCTACAAAAACACCACAGTAAATTTTATAAAGATAAATTGACCAATAAACAATGAAATATACAACAATTTGGACCATTCAGTACTTATCCTAACCGTTACTGTACCTATAGATAGAGTGTATTAGTGTACAGGGTACAATAAATACTGTGTGTACATGTACGTACGTATGTAGTAAAATGTGGAACCTTACCTTTCGATTGAGGTGATGTCCGAAAGTGGCGACAGAGGGGGAGGACAAATGGCAGAAAACATGAATACTTATCTTTACGAAACACATTAAAAAAATGGTAGGAAACATTAACACTAAACTTTACGAAACACATTAACAAATGACAGAAAACATTAACACTTCTTGATTATCTCCATCTTTGCCTCCATAGATAACATCCTCTTCTTTCTGTGAACTTCAGCAACATTCTTGGGACCCATGGCTAATAACGTAAGTCATTAAGTTCACACACAACGCGATAAAATAACTTACAGTACAGCGAAAGCGAAATCACTAGCAAGAATTTACGTTAACAAACGAAATATATATATGTGAACAAACGAATTCCATGTGTTTACGATAATGCTGCCGCAAAAAATGGTCAAGGAACACCTTTACATAGAGGCATGATGGGACAGATGCTGACCAATAGGAGAGCAGGATCTTACGGCGGTGACTAGCATCAGGAACCAATGGGAGAGCGGGAGGATGGTGGCGAGTCTACTGAGTTGGCGCTGCGACAGTTTTAAAATTGTTCTCGGCAGCCCGCGCGAATCTCGGACTTTACCCTTTCGCAACCTGAATTATTTTCATACACAGAAGCAAAAAAAATCTTCGTCTCTGCTTTCGTATCCTGAGTTTTTCATACATAGAGACTTTCGTATGTAGAGGTTCCAATACTTGGCAATGTACCAAGAGGTAAAATATTAATGTACCAGGAGGTAAAATATTAAATTTCATTATAGACATTTATGTCTCTTAGGAATGCCAATAGGTTATTAATATCCACATCAGGACCAAGCAGTGTTGCTGTATCCCTGCCCACTAACCCATGCCTTTGCTGTGCTTCAGCATACCTACAAGCTACAGCAATGTAATAAACATGTATTCCAGAGAAAGAGAAGAGTCTCGCTGTATACAGACTAGTGCAGTTCCCCCATCTAAAAGGAATCCGTGGGTCAATCGAGTATGGCCAATTCTCATACGGATACAACAATTTCTACCCTGTGGTTTTGTTGGAATCCAGATGGCCAATGTTCAGTACTTTGTCTCATCTTCCTATACGTTTTATTGTTGGCCAGAAGGGGAGAAGACTAACATTCTTGCCTTTTATTTTTTATATATGAACAAATAGTCCATTTCATATCGGCAGCAGGAATATGGTGGAATAGAATGTCTTCTTTAGCAATGACATCTATAGCTTCATGGGCAGCAAGTTTGTTACCTACAATGCTAACATGGGCAGGGACCCAGCAAAAATGGACTAATTTGAATTTGGAAGCAAGTACAGCCAAATATTGATATACTGAACAATTTGAGGTTTAGGGTTACTTATAGTATATATACTTGCAGTTGTGTATATAAGTATTTTTATGTATATTTATCATTTTTTACTGTTTTACACTTAAGATTGTATGCATATCCTAAATTTAAAGATATAATTTTTTATGGAGGATATCAATTTTTACCAAATATCAGTTTAACTAGTTTCAAAATAATTTATTTTATTCTTTCATTCATAAATTCACTGGCATGCATTTCAAACCAAATTCATTATAGTGCTGAATAATCCTTTGGATTCCAGTGCTTGGCTTCAAGCCTAAATTCCATATTCCATTCCATTCCATTCCTCAAGTATTTGCCAGCCTCTGAACACCACATCTCTCAATGAGTACTTATTTGAAATAATTACTTCTCATTTGAAATACTGTATGATCTTCCAAGTAGTACACTCGAGCCGTGCTTTCAGGTCAGTATTTTGTGGTCATGCTTGTTCAGGTTATTGTTCCTACACTGTAAACAAACCCTTGGTCTTTACATTGGAATATGCTTGAGCGCAGCCGGAAATGGCTGTTCAGCCTTTAAACAAGTTTTTTAGGTAGTTAACTACTGGGTGCCAGGTGGGTGGCTGGTAAGCATTCACTTTCCCTTTGGCCATCACGCCATGCGGAGCTTCTGTTTGTTGTGGTCTTCATTCCTGGTGGGATTGTTACCTTTTCTTTTGTGGATATATTTTTTGGGCTTTTCTTGTGTGTTTGTGATTTGCAAGTACAATGCAAATCCACGCATCTGTTAATCCCAACAAGTGGCGCTGTCACTAAGACCTGTCGTGACCACTCCTCTGTAGATGTGGACCCTCATGTCCTCTGCACCAGTTGCTGCAGAGGGCATAACTGTAAACATGACTTGACTTGTGACGAGTGTCATGACTGGTCTCCAGTGCAATGAGTGAAGTACTCACAGAGCAGGAAGTGCAAGAAGAAAGCCCCCAAGGTGTCATCTGCCAGTAACACGCCTCTGACTGCACCATTGATCTCTTACCCTTCTTGTTCCTTTCTCCCGTGGAAGTTCCACGCTTTGTTGTCTCCCTTTGGGGTCAGTCTCCCCTGTGTCGTCTTCACTTGCTTTGTCAGAGGGGAGTTGGTGAGCAGGACGATCTCCTCTGATGGTCTCTGCTCACTCAGGGGATAAGAATTCCCTTCGGGGTGAGATGAGACTAGCAACCCTAAACCAACTTCCCTTTCAGGTGTGGAGGAGACCGAGGATCTCGAGAAGAAATGGCTTTTTCTGGGTCTTTCGTGTGTTCCATTGGTGCAGGGTTTGCCCAGTCACCCAAGGACTTCTTGACATCAACTGTTTCAATGTGTTCAACGGCTAAAGTGAAGTGTTGACGAGTGTAAGTACTCATGCCCTTCCGTTGATGACCCTTGCTATTGTTGATAGGACATCCCAACACACCCTTCCTAAACAGTCAACCCCCAGTGTTTGCGGATGATAGGGACCACAACTTCCCACAAATAGCTAAAATCAGCGAATATTTGTCATCCCTCTCTAAAAATGCCTATAAATTGTTATTTAGATGGTTCAAATACCAAAGATTCCCCTAAAAATGTTTTATAGCTGCTTATTTTAATAGTTCAAACATCAAATATATCATCTAAAATGCTTTAACATCTAGTTTGAGGTATGAGAGAAAATGGATGTTAACATACCCATAAAAATGTATGGCTTACAAGTAAGTGTGCTCCCTCATTTTGGGACCACCTTGACGTGGTGAGGGGGCTCTCGAACCTCAGGAATTTCTTCCTAGGTTCGAACCGAAGAGTCCCATATAACATTATATATTTTTGAGTTATTATCGGTGGACTTTTCCATTTTTGCCAAAATTTTCGAAATCAAATAAATAAGAAAACATATCATAGCTTAACGTGGAGTTAGATCCGAAGCTAAATAGTGAGAACTATGGTAGATCCATCATCTACCTGACAATGCTCAGGCCTGTTTTTCAGGCAGAACTATTCTGTGGAGCTGGACCACGGATTCTAGGGGGGCCCTGGTTCTAGGAATAGAACTCTCGGCATTCTATCTGGTTTGCCCATAATGTGTTAGGATGGGGATAATTGTATTAATGTAATACTCTTAGTCCTAGCAAGCAGGTTCTGCTTACACTTGGGCCATACTAATCATGTTATGCCATCCCCTTTTTGGGTAGGGTAGGGATGTGGGGACACTTGGGAGTCATTTCTCACTTGTGCCATTGGCGAAAGATTTAACTTTGCAAAGGGCCAATGATATCTTTTCAAGATTTTTTTTTATCTCAAATATGTTTATGAATACTGAACTAAATGATTTGAGTACCCCTGGGCCCCTCGATGGAAAAACTCCGGCACAGTTGTTGACTATTGGCACGTCACTCCCAAATTTCCTTGGTACTGCCTCAAGCAATGAAAGTGCTATAAATGCTACAAAGGAACACCTTTTGTTCCAAGTGAAGTAGCGGAGCCAGAAAACCAATTACGGTGCATAAGTAAAAAGGAAACAATAAAAAATAAATTAGCAAACTCCAGTATCATAACAATGGGACCATATATAATGAACAATAATTCTGAATTATTGCTTCCATCAATACAGAAAAATATAAAATGCCTAATAGACAAGCAACGTACATAAACAAGGAACAAAAAGAAACAAAAATTACCGACTAAATTCCACATTGGCACATTTTGATGACCTCTTTGGACCAGATAACTGGTCAAGATTTCTAGTCCTCAAAACTGACAACAAAATCTCAGCAGCGATACTAGAAAACAAATTACTTAACATATATCCAACACAGGACGTGGAATGTAGACACATCAATGACAATGAATAGCTTATCCAAGTAACCAATAAAAAGCAGTCCAGTGCATTTTTAAGCATAACAGAAATAAATAATATAAAAGTAACAATTACAAGCCATGAAACATTGAATTATGCACAGGGTACAGTCATCCTACCCAACAACGAACAAGAACTTCCTTCAAAACAACTACTACTAGACTCCTTAAAATATAGATATAACAATATTCACAATCTAAAAATATACTCAATTTCAAGTTGGAAAGACAAGAATAAAAAATATCAATATTGCCAAAATAAAATTTACAGGCCAAGACCTCCCATTTAAAATAAAGATCCTTGGACAAAATAGAGAAGTTCGTCCTTTCATTCCAAAACCACTGCAATGTGCACAGTGCTCAAGGTATGGACACACACAAAAAATGCCGTAATGAGGCAATATGTGCAGTCTGTGCATCAGATAACCACTACTTGGAACTGTAACCACCCAAAATGTATTAATTGTGGACTAACCCATCATGCGCAATCTAAAGAATGCTCATTTACCAATACAACACAGAACTTCAGTTGTTAATAAATAAAACAGGAATGTCAATCATGGAAGCCAGACTCGAGCTAAAAGTAAGAGGAGTCAATAATCCATCCAAAAGCCCCACCTTTTCAAATGTAACTAAAAATCAAGGCAGCAATCAGCGCAATAACAAACAAGATAATATAAACATAGAAACTACATCTCATGCCAATAATACTAGAACCCAAAATAAAAGTGATATTATATCCACCAATACCACTACTAACATGGAAGATTCAGATATCCATGGAAAAGAACTTCCAATGAAAGAGGAGTCAAGTAATAATAATAATAATCGAACTGACAAAAAGATAAGAATACTGGAACGAACCCCACCTAAGGGAAAAAGGTGAATATTGAAAATTACAATCAATCCAAAGAAACTCCAACTACACCAGGAGAACATTTTAAAAAAGATAATGTAGTAACCTCATCACAAGTGGAAATACACAATTACGCTCAATCCCCATCAAACAGCCAACATCTGGACAGTAAAGAATCAATTAATCACTCTTTACAATTCCCATCAAATAATACTAATGAAAATCATACCATTAAACCAAACCAAAATATAACTGTCACTCCCCAACCATCCACAAGACTTAAATATTCCATTAACAACAACAAAACAAATAACCCCTCAAACCGACAGTCCTTATCACTACAGAAAAGGACCAATGGAATTACAAAACCAGAAATTTATAAAGCTAGATCAAATACTTCTGAACCAATAACTAACATCACCAGACATGCTTCGTCTTGTGGTTGTAATGAGTGCTTCGTAGGTACATATCACCAACTAACCACCAAGAAGGACACAATACGAATTTGTATAGACAATTTTATTAAATTAAGGAAATGCCCTTTAACACACCAACATGAGAATGAATTATGTTCTGAATCCTTAAAATACGAAAAGGAAATTATGCAATAGAAAATAGACTTATCAATATTTAAATATGAAAAACAAACAACTTCTGAATCTAATAACCAACATACAAATACAACAATTAAAAAACCACAAATAAATTCAAATGCTTATAAACTTCGAGGCAAAGTAAAATCGGCAATCAATTTACAAAATTTAATACCAATTCCTCCCAATGATGGAATATAAAATTATTCAATGGAATATAAATGGCCTCTTAATCCGACTACGTCTGAGTGAATTACAAAGAATCATACGAGACCACAACCCAATATGTATATGCCTACAACACATAGGATCTAACCCCCCAAACATTTGACAGTACAAAATTGCTTGTTATTCACCAACTGATGGTGGAAAACTAGGCACAGCAATATATGTTCATAACAGTATCACCTATGAACTTTTAAACATACCATCTTTATCATATCAGATAACAGCTATCAAATTTTATATGCTGGACAAAAATATGCTCAAAATTTGTAACTTATACAACCAACCAAATTCTAGCTCGAATTTCAGTGATCTACCAGCATTAATTAATACTCTACATGAACCCCTACTTATAGTACGAGATTTTAACGTTCATAGTCCCCTTTGGGATAACGGTCACCCTGCTGACGCACCAGGAAGAAACAAACAAAGAGAAATACATATTGGAGCATGACCTATGCTGCCTAATTGAAAGTGATGTGGCAACTTACTTCTCCAATATCTCGCTGTGCTCAGTCTACTTAGCTGAAAGACTTGAGTGGAATATCCTGGAGGACTTATACCAGTGACCACTTCCCCATAGTCCTTGATTATTTAAATAATAATTTAATATTGCCACCTGTAAAATAAAATATCCAAAAAGCAGATTGGGACATTTACAGTCTACTTACCAGAAATATACCACTATTTCTGCATAACCAAAACCACAATACAATATGTGAATTCTTCACGGATTTCATAATAAATGCTGCTGATAAAACAAGGCCACACCCAAATAAATCCCCTGTCCCATGGTGGACTCCAACCTTAACAACTATAAGCAAAATCAAACACGTTTTAAGTCGAAAACTTGGCAGACTTTTAAGACACGGCTCAAAGCCCTCCACAAATTGCCCTACCATACAAATATACTAAACAAGATAGTGGTCATCAACATAACAATCAATTATATTAAACCTTTATATAGCATATATAGTGCTAAATTTCGAAAACTTGTAATATCTGAGAAAATATTATCATGGAAAAATTATGTATCCAACTTGTCAATAAATACATCTATGAACGATATTTGGCAAAAAATAAGGAAAATTAATGGAAAATATATGACACCCAAGAAGTGCAATAAACCTAAATGGAAAACTATATCATGACCCATATGAAATCTCGAATATAATAGGGGAACACTTTGAAAGCATAAGTGCCTACTCCAATCTCAATGAACATTTTCAAATTATAAGAACACGGGAAAAATACTATACTCCATTTTGAAACTATGAAGATCTAGAATATAATTATGCATTTAATATGGATGAATTAAACAATGCTCTAGATTCATGTCATCCATCGGCCCCAGGCCATGATAAAATACCATTTGAAATGATGCAAAGACTAGCCCCCATTGCCAAATCATCCCCCCAGGTGCTGAAGCCTTGTCGAGGAGTCTGGGTTTGCTTAGGGTTCAGCAGCTGGGCCCTGATGCCTGGTGGGAACTGCCTTCTCGCTGGGTCTTTGTGCCCAGCTGTTGATCCAACTAAATAAGTCAGCCCTTTTCCTTTTACTAAAAACATTTCATCTTTCTGCTCCCTCCCCTTAGAAGGTATGGATTTTATGTTGATGACTTTTGGCTTGGTTTTGGACATGCTTTAGAATTATTGTTGGGATTTGAAAGAGGATGAGGATGGACGGCATGCTACCTCACCCGTAGAACTCGAGTACCTGACGTGGTCGAGCGAGGGGAAAGTTTAATGTCAAACCCTATCCTCAGTGCCGTGTCTGATCTCGACGGACATCATGACGCCTTGGCACTGGAGATAGGGTGTATATCTGGTAATTATCCCCAGGACAACCTCAATTAAAGGGATGACCCGTCCTCTTAAGTGTGACTCCATTGTGGGTAATGGGAATATTTGGATGAACTAAGTTTTCACGTTATATGGCAACCCCCCTTATTTCTGCTGATGACCCTATGCCTTCTTCAAAGGACTTGTCCATGGGATCCCTCCAACACTCTATCTCAAAAAAGAAGAACATTTAAAAGAATAACTATGGAAGATATCTTTTCTCCTCCAGTGTGGTCTCAGTATATCACACTCAAAATAAGCGAAGAAGTAACCCCTGTAATTGACTTGGTTATATATCGTTCACTGAAGAAAATTCTTGGCTGTGACAATCCCCGATTCTCAGTCGATAAAAACAAAATCATCGTAAAGGCTAAATCTGAACAAGAATAAAAAAAACTATTTGAAACTACAAAACTTGGAATTCACCATGTAAATGACGAGGCCCATTATAACACTAGAATCTGAACCATGTTGCTGGATAAACTTGTAATTGAAAATGACACCAATGAATCTGTATGTGAAACATTAAAAGAAGTCCTGGAAGATCAAACACATAAAGTTAATCAGTTATTGTTTATGAGAGAGAAAAAGTGTTAAAACTGGAAGAAGTCTGAAAATAGCTAAAATTATTTTTCCACAGCAAACAATTCCAACATATATGAAAATAGGAAATAAAATAAAAGAATAGCAATTGAAGAAGAACATTCAAAACCTATGCAATGTAAGGTTTGCTTGAAATTTGAACATACAGCAAAACGATGCAAGTCTTTGGGCTCGCCTAGATGCTTTAAATGTGGCTCCTTGGAGCATAGTAGTGATGAATGCACCAACCGTAGAAAATGCTTTAACTGTAATGGTTCGCACCATGCTTATGTAAGGGAATGTGTATATTTCAGATATTTCCAAGAAGCCCTTACCACATCAAGAAAATTTGGTATAACAGTTAAGGAGGCTAAGGAAGACATGAAAGAAGAAACATTTGCAGGTACACTCAAACACCAAAGCAAAATGATATCTAATGAAGTCTCACAAACTACCCAGTCTTCTAACACCAGAAATCAAATAACTGTAGAAAAATCAGATAAAAACAATACAATGGAGATAAGTAATAAGTTCAAAGTACTGACCAGCCTTGCAGTAGATCATCTTGATGAACAGAGAGGATATCTCTGTTAACAAATGCCAAAAGAAAGAAGAAAATATATCTCAAAGGATAATCCATGACAAAAACAAACACAAAATACTGAAGAAATTAAGGAAATACTAAGAGAATTAGATGGACCAGCAGAGATAGAAAAGAGACCTAGAACATACAGTGAAACATCCTCACCTAAGAAAGAAAACAATCTTCATAGTCCAAATAGTAAATGTCTGAAAACTACCAGTTCAGAAGAAACCATTGTTTATACCACCAACAGTAAAGACCCTTCAGAAAATGACCCCTCCGAAATAGCTTTACAGAAATCTAAGGAACTTACAAGAAAACCAAACATATAACAACATAAGCCACTAGTACGAGACTATGCTATGCCACCAGATGATAGCTAAGGTGCTAGAAACAAAATTCCGTTGTACAGCAACAAAAATATTATCAAAAGTTCCAATTCAAAAACTAAAGTGGACACAGTTCTCTCAGCTCAGGGTCGTAAGACCGAAGATAATAAGTAAAATTCACTTCTAAAAATAATAATGACACTCCCTCATTCATATTGCAATGGAACATTCGAAGCATTAACAAAAACAAGTTAGAGTTACTTAAATTAATTGATGAATATAGCCCAATTTTTGTTATCTGCCTCAATGAACATTTTTACCTATTTCCTCCAGTTTTACAAATAAATTTTACACACCTTATCAACCCCACTCAGCTAATCAGCAAGGTAATATGATACTCATTAGAAAAGATGTACCTTTCACAATATATGATCTTTCATATGAAATAAATGCCTTGTCAGTTCAGATTTAACTAGAGGAAATTATAACAATTTGCTCTGTATATCTAAGTCCAAATAATAATATAGATTTGGAACAGTTGAATGACTTTATCAAGAAGCTTCCCCAACCAATGCTACTTCTAGGAGATTTCAACGCAAGACATTTATCATGGCATGATGGAAAATCAAACTCCAGAGGCAGCATTATACTTGATTTTGTTATAGATAATCAACTCCATATATTAGATGAAGACAAACCAACACATTTTGACCAACGAACAAAAAGTTACTCTCACATAGATCTGTCCTTGTGCTCGCAAGATCTAGCAGATAAATATTTCTGGAGCACTTATGATGATGTGTGTGGTAGTGATCATTTCCCTGTTTTAATTAGTATTCTGAATTTTACTGAAGAGGTAGCAATCAATAAATTTAATGTTAATAAAGCCAATTGGGAAGATTTTAGTGAATGCACGAAGAATGTTCCATTATGGGATAATAATTTGGACATAGAAACTATTCTGGTTATGTTTTGAGCTCTGGTAATTGATGCTGCAGAGTCATCTATACCATTTGTAGCGTAACTAAAGATTAAATGTCCAGTTCCTTGGTGGAATGAGGAGTGTAAAAAAGCAAAAAAGGCCCGTAATAAAGCCCAAAGAAAATTTAAGAAGTCGAGAGACGATTCAGATTACATAGATTACAAAAGGTCGTGTGCTGCAGCAAAACGAACATTTAATGAAGGACAAAGAAAATCTTGGTGTAACTACCTGAAGTCGGTGTGCAAAGATACACCCCTAAGTAAGATATGGAAAAAAAGTTGTTAAAATACTAGGAAAGATCATTCGATCCCATGTCCCAGTTTTGAAAATTAATAGCAAACTGTTATATGATCCTAAAGAGGTAGCAACTTGCCTATCCGAACAATTTAGTAATATCTCCAAAGGTTCATCAATTAAATCTTTTCACACCATTAAAGAAAAAGAAGGAAAAATTCCAATTAATTTTGAGACTGATCAATATTATTCATACAGTGATTGCTTTACCATGGATGAACTTTTATCGGCATTGTCAACATGCTCCAATACAGCCCCGGGTGAAGATATAATTACTTTTGAAATGTTGAAACGTCTTCACCCAAACAGTTTACAATATTTATTAAAGCTATATAACAAAATATAGATGTAATATATTTCCCACAGGATTGGCGGAAAGCACTGGACCTTCCATTCTTGAAACAATGTAGCTACAGACCAATAGCATTAACAAGTTGTTTATGTAAATTGTTTGAGAAAATGATTAACAACAGATTAATCTGGTATCTTGAAAAAAACAGGACACTTTTCCGTTTCACAATATGGATATAGGAAACTAAGATCTACCCTTGATCCTTTAACTTTACTTGACACCGATATTGGGAAAGCATTTGCTTCAAATAGCCATACCACAGCTATCTTCTTTGATATGGAAAAGGCCTATGACAAGACATGGAACCATCATATTTTAAAAGAACTGCATTATTCTGGACTGAGAGGATTTTTACCCTTAAACGTGGTACAATTTTTAAAGGAAAGAACATTTTAAGTTAAGATATATGGTGTTTTATCTAAGGAGTATCCACAATATGAAGGAGTTCCACAAGGTGGTGTTTTGAGCACCACCCTTTTTATCATGGCTATTAATGACATTACATAACTACCAACTGGTGTACAGTGTTCGTTATATGTAGATGATTTTGCCATTTGGATCATCCACTCTGATATTTATGCAGGACAAATCATACTACAAAAATCTCTTGATCTTATCTTATCGTGGACTACTGCACATGGATTCACTATATCTTCAAGTAAAACTAGCCATTACTTTTACAAATAAGAAAAATGTACCGAAAATGAAATTGCTACTATATAATAAACCAATTAAGTTTGTTACTCATACCAAATTTCTTGGGTTATATTTTTACCAACGAATGACTCGGAAATTTCACATTAATTACGTACGTGAAAGCTGTAGTAAAGTATTTCATCTATTGAAGAAATTGTCACATACCAAGTGGGGCTCAGATAGAAGTACATTTCTCTATTTACACAAGACTTTGGTACTGAGTAAAATTAATTATGAAGATCCTCTTCACAATGCGGGTGTATTTAAATCTACACCTGTCATTTCTCTGTATAGTGAAACAGGTCTGTGTTCACTTGATCAAAGAAGGGTCGAATATAGTTTACAAACTTCTATTCACGGACATTGAATATAACCCATCAAAATTGAGTAGAATTGTAAATAATACAATCATTTCAAAAAGAATTGGATCACGATGTCAAACAAATTTTTTTGGAACACCAAGAAATTCATGCAAATACTATCTCCATTTATATAGATGACTCAAAAACTGATGCTGCTGTGGGGTTCGCAGTTATTACAGACGAAAAAAGATTAATCATGGACGAATGCCTATTTATAGCTCCATATATTCCACTGAATTGGCAAGGAATTTCATTGGCTCCGTATAAAATCCCTAGAACTCCCAGCAAACATTGGACTATATATAGTGATTCAAAAAGTGCTATTCAAGCAATAGAGTCTTTTAATCATCACCACCCTGCTATTAGAGCAATACAAGAAAATATTCCTTTTTTAAGCATTCGAAATATCAAGAGATCTTGTGCTGGACACCAGCCCATGTTGGAATTGAAGGCAATGAAATTGCTGATAAAAATGCAAAGAAAGCAGCAATAAATGATAAAAATAAAATGTACAAAACGTATCATAAGGACTCTAAAAATTATTTTGAATTTATTTTAAATAAATCTGGGAAGACCAGTGGATATCACTTGAAAATAATAACTTATAGGGATAAAGACCACTATAATTCTTTTTAAGAATTTTTTACAGAAGCAGACAAACCATGAGGTCGCTATTTGCAGGCTGCGTAATGGCACACAAGGTTAACTCATGGCTTTCTTACGTCTAATCAGCCTCCTTTCAGAATGTGATACCTGTCAAACCAGAGTAACTGTGAAACACATTTAATTGAATGCTCTAAGCATTCACATATTTAGACATAAATACTTTGAATCATCTCCTAGATTGCAGGACATTCTAGATGACGACTCAAATGTTTGCAAGATTTTTAAATTCTTAACAGATACAGATCTACTGAAACATATATAAATATTTTATTAGATAGAGATATATTTAAATATGTATAAATCATTTCATTCATACACATTTGTTTAAATATGTACAGTAATGTTTTATCTATATTTTTTTTAACTAAATGACTAAAAATATATTCTATTTATAAAGTATTTTTACAGATTTTATCTGCATTAGCAGCCGATTGGACTTGGTCGGAAATGGCTGCTTAAAAAAATAATAATAACAATAAGAAAAACTGCCAAATCATATTTACTAAATATTCCATAACCACCATCTGGATGAAACGCGTTTATCCAGATAAATGGAAACGCCATCATTATCCCAATAAACAAACCTGGGAAAGATTCAAGTAGTCCATCCAATTATAGACCTATATCTTTGACAAGCCTTCTATGTAAAATACTAGAAAAAATGGTTACTTAACGGCTAACATATGTCATAGCAAAATTCAATTCTAACATCACCAATACAATCCAGGATCAATAACCTGTCTAGAAGATCATATCAAAAAGGATTTGATCAGAAAAAATTATCAGTGGCAATATTTTTTGACACAGAAAAAGCATATGATACACATGGAGGTATAATTTCATGCAAAAACTTCACTCTGAAGGTATAAGAGGCCATTACCAATTTTTATTAACAATTTTCGATCAGATAGAACTTTCCAAATTCGAATGAAGATGCTTATCCCAATGTTTACGTATTGGAAGAAGGAATCCCCCAAGGCAATGTCTTAAGCTGTACTCTATTTGCTTTAGCAATCAATGATATTAAAATAAATTTACCAAAAGGAGTTGAAAATAGCATGTATGTTGATGACTTTGCCATATATTAATTATACAAGTAACACGCTAAGACATGCCTAGAGAATCCTAGTACAGCCATCTCAAATATTACCAATTGGGCAAATTTCAGTGTAGAATTCCAATTTTCAATGGATAAAGCAAATGCAATAATTTTTCTATAAAGATAAAAGATGGTTAAAGCAACAAACAATTAAGCTTTGTCTTTGTAATACCGAAATTAAATTATGCACAAATGTTAAATACCTAGGAATGGTGTTTGATCAGCACTTGAACTGGAAAGCACAAACCCTCAAATATACTAAAGCAAAAAGGCATAAAGGCCCTAGACATATTGAAAAACTATAACATACCAATGGGGAACTGGACGTACACTATGCTTATGTTATACAAAGCAACAATACTAGCTATAATAGATTATTGTTGCCCAATATATTCATCTGCCTCAGAAGCTACACTAAAAACACTAGATGCACTGCATCATGAAGGAATACGTTTGTGCACGGGAGCATTTCGATTATCCCCTATAAACTCCCAATTAGTAGAAGCAGGTATATTACCCCTAAAACATCACCGCAACTTGATAACTACGCTTAGGGGCCTTTCCCTTCAACCAGGAACATCTGCTACTACCTGCTTTCTGAATTATAACCAAAGATTAGAAAACCAGATTTGTGCTAGCTCTTTCCCACAAAGACCAAATATAATGAATTCACATAATATCAAAACAATTTTCCATCCAGCAATGGAATTACCACCACCCCTGGACTTTGAAAAGAGTAAAAATATGCATGGCTCTATTGTATCTACTAAAAAGAAATATGGCAAGCACAGAAATATACTGCCAACATGCGTTGGAGCACATCGGAAGAAAGGGAGATCAACTTATGAATTCTCAAAAGATAAGTTAGTTAAGGTAAGTCTTCCCCCATTATCACAGTATGCACAGCTGAACTCGCAGCCATACGAATAGCACTAGACATAATATCTGAGAAGAGAGCAATTTCCACCATAATTTTCAGTGACTCACGAAGTTCTATTGATGCTATAACAAGTACAAGTCTACAAATCACCTTTTGTACAAGAAGTCCAAATAAAAATACACCAACTTTTTCATCCGGATTATTAATAAAAATATGTTGGATTCCAGCACATGTGGGAATTGAAGGAAACGAAAAAGCAAATACAGCTGCCAAATTAGCTTGCACTATTCCATCAACAATAAACCATGGCTCAGTATCAGACTGGATAACTTCAATTAAGCCTCTAATATATCAAGACTGGCAAATAGATTGGACATCAGTGCCAACTACAAACAAACAGAAATATAAAAAGCAAAGTTAATCCATGGATGTCATCGTGTTAAAAAGAAAGAGCGAAAGAAGTGTTACTAACAAGACTACGTATAGGCCATACTAGATTTTCACACGGTCATTTGATGTCAAATCCACATCCAGACCCAATGAAATGTAGTACATGCCAGACACCAAGGGCTGTCCAACACTTATTAGTCGATTGTCCAATTCTGAATCATTAAAGAAACTTATATTTGCATAACACGACATTGAAAGGCATTCTTGCTGAACGCAAAGATTTTGTATGTAGTAGGATCATCATGTTCCTAAGTAAAACTGGTTTCCTGAATAAAGTCTAAAATTTTTTTTTATTTTTTTTTTAGAATTAATTGTCCTGAAAACCAGCCCGAGAAGAGCCATCGTTAGGCTCAGAGGTCTGGATAAGCTAATCCTTTATAATAATATTTAAGTTACCCTATTTTTAAGTAATACAGGCAGTCCCTGGTTGTCGGTGATCCGGTTTTATGGTGCTTGTTTACACCGAAAATGCGCTTATTTCTGGTTATTGATGCCGATAATAGAGTATTGACACGGTTACATACCTAATAGAGGTGCCATTAACCGGTCATCGGTGCCAAAATCCAGTTATTGTTGTTGATAAGCGCAGTTATCGTCAATTTTCACTTATCATCAAGCTCTCTGAAGGTGTTGAAGAAGAAGAGGTGTCATCATCTTTATCATCGTTGTCTGCCATCTCCTCCCCTTCTTCCAAAGCTCACCAGCAGAGGAAGAAGAAGGTTGCTTCTCCCACCTGGGGATACAGATTTCTTGCTCACTCTCCTCAGTCTTTGGACTTGGGGTCTGTGTCACAGGTCTCGCTGAGACCTTGTGACGCAGGAGCATCAGGTTGGGGGGTCACCAAGAGTACCCCACGTACCCAATACTAGTTTCTGGGAAGTCACTTCCCAGTAGAATAGTTGTGCCTACCTTTACCCATGTCTCTTTGGACACTTGGGTAGAGAAATCTACTGATGATCGTCCTGAACGTGATTTGGGAGCTTCGAGTGAGCAGCCCCCCAAGCAGGGCCATGTCACTCTTGGTCCTCCGGGTTCCGTGAAACCTCGAGTCAAACCTGCCAGCACTGCAGAGGCTGCTCCCCGGACTGGTAAAGGTACTGTGTGAGAGACGACAAACGAGCAAGCAGGTGCTTCTTCACCCTCTGCCAGTACTCAGCCAGAGTTCCATTCAGGTGCTGCTGACTTGAGGGTGTGTGCACTCGGAGAAGCATGAAGGAGGTCCCCCACACAGTCTCCTTCTTGCCAGGAGGCCACAGTCTCAAAGAAGACTGGAGCACATTGGGAGGAAAGCCTCAGCTCACGCCTGAGAGTGCACGGTCGCTCTCCCCAAGGTAGCTCTTGCTCATGTTCGCATGAACAAGCCTGCCCACCTGGGGGTAGCTTCCACATGTGCCAATGTGAGCCTGTTCACTCTCTTTGGGACAGCCCCCCTTCATCCGTATATGCGGGACCCACTCTCCCAGACCCATGCAGTCATCGCCACTGCTAATTGGTGATCGCCCTTGGCATTCCTATCCCTCTCACCTGTCCCCTCAACTTCCTGGGGTAACACCGGGAGGCGTGAGTCAGACAGAAGGGTCTCTGACTGGGACATCAAGTCCCAATGCGTCTGTGGACTGTCCATTGCTCCTCAAAGCCTTTTGGGGTTCTAAGAAGGAACCCAAGGCCTTGGTTGGCCTGCCTTGGTACACGCTTTCCAAAGGGGTTTTGGAGAGCAAGTGAACTCTTGTATCTGTATCTGGGAAGGAGAGTTCGCTTTGCATTAATGGTTCCGACAAGCTACTTCCTCCTCCTCTGCCTTGACAGAAGAAGTATTGTACATCCTCAGAGGAGCTATTGCCGATGAGACAGGTTGACCCAGATTTGGTTTGCATAGGTCCAGGTCGACCTATCGCTGCAGCAGCATACTGCCGAGAGCAACGTCCTCATGCAGCAAGAAGCAGCAAACCTGGAAGCAACTGCCATGGCAGTCTTCCTGGCAGTTTACTGGCTGGACCTGTTGTCATTCAGAAGCCAAGGTCTCCTCTTCCTCGGGATCCATTGTTCCAGGGGAAGATTCCACTTTTGGGAGACTGTGTCAACCTGGAGGTAGGATGATCACTTACCTGGCATACTAGATGGAAAACTTTTGGGCGACCGTGTTCTTACTGAGGATGGATGCTGTCGTGAATCATATCCATGTTCATTGGCATGAAATCAGCTTTGGTTCTACAGAATGGACCATTTTCCAGGGATCTACCTCTTCCCTTGAGAGCAGAAAGATGTTGCAGTGGACAGCATCATATCAAGGATAACAAGTCTTATTCATCAGGTAGTGGCCAAGAATGTTAGGTTATCCATGCCCTTGTGGCTCAACCTTTGGGTTAGTCTACACTTACCCCACGAGCTGTAAGAAGACCCAGGCTTCAAGGTGTCCCGAGGGGGACTCCTAGCCTTCTGGCTCCACATGCTGCTGTTGGTGGGGTGGGTGTGTCTGTCGAGCCATTGGGCAATATGGCAGTGATTCAGAGCTGAGACATGGGTCGTAGATGTTTACCCTGTGGTAGGGGTGTAAGAATGCTACCACCATAGGTCCTGCGTGTCGTAAAAGGCAACTAAAAGGACAGCTGCTGCCTTGTAGTGTCACTTTTTAAGTAAAAGGCTAGGCCCACCACCGATAACTGTGGAAAACTGCTGCCTTGCAGTCATACTTTATAGTAAATGCATGCTCCCACCCTGCCAATAACTGTGGAAACTGCTGCCTTGCAGGTGGACATTTTAGTCAAAGGCAAAGCCCATTGCCAATAACTGTGGTTGATGACAGCAAGGTCATGCGGTCGTAAAACCCCAACCCCTTTGCCAAATGATAAACCATGCCTGCTTTTGTAAGGAAGGGCGTATCAGGCCAACCGACCCCTCAGTGTAGGGATAACAGTGGGAAAGAAGAAGACATGGGTAGTAGAATTACCTTTGGGAGGGGCCACCTACAGTTGATCCTTGGAATTCACGGGGGTAAGGACCACAAACCTCCCCCCCCCCCCCCCCGCCCCCCTCAAACAAATATTTTAAATCCATGAATACATTGACACCCGTTCTAAAAATGTTTTAGAACTGCCTATTTTGATAGTTTAAACACCAATAAAAAAAAGTTTAGACTTGCCTATTTTATTAGTTTTTTCATAGACATTGTACAGGTAGTGATTGAGTTACGATAATTTGACTTGCAATAATTGTATTTTATGATGGGGTTAGCAATTGAAACCAGTACGACAATATTTTGGAAATTATTTCAAATTTTGTGCTCGATGGGTGCAGACAACACCATACAATCAGGCAACGAGAGACACCAAATTACAATAGACTAATTTCTTTTCCTCCATCTCTATCCCATCTTCTAGTTAAATAAGTTAAAAAAACAGAGAATGATAAAAGTATTGTTAGTAACAATATACTACTCTGCATAAATATGTACTGCCATAAACTACGTAATGAGAAACCGCTGTTTTGCTATGGACCTAATGGGATAATATCAGCTGTTTTTCTTGCAGTTCAGCCATCATATGATAGTAAACAACCACCGTAGTTATGTTACAATTGACGTTAAATGGAATAGGACTGCCATATTTGTACATTATACCCTTATTCTTTATGGAGAAAAGATCAGCAAGGAAATAAATAGTGTTCCCCCATATTTGTGGGGGGGGGATGCATATTAAACATCCCGCGAATAGCTAGAATCCGGAAATACATAGTTGAAACCCAAATAAAAACTCTTAAAACTGCCTATTTTGTTGGTTAAAACGCAAGAAAAAAACACTAAAAATGTGTATACCTGGTTTTTTAAATAGTATTATCACAAAAATGCATTTTATGATGAAATTGACAAAAAAAAAGCCTGAAATTTGTGGATATTTCTCCTAGAAAAATACTGCGAATATGCGAATTTCCCATGAATAACAGGGGTATATGTTCCAGAGAGAAATCCACGAATATGTGAGTCCGCGAATACAGGGTTCACACAATTTACTGTTGTTTTCATGCAGATAAAAGGTAAATATGTAAAGCTTGCATTACACAAAAAACCCCTGATCCCAACTCCTTGACGAGGTGGGGGCTTAGGGATCCATTGCAGAGAGAGTTTGCCCCTTTATGCCTACGCTCTCTGCTGTGGATTCAACTGAACATTGGGACCTTTAACTCCTTTACTCCTCCTCCTCTAAAGTTTCCCCCTTCCCCTCTTCTTCTTTTGTTGACGGCCTTGTCATGGTTTCGTAAAACTAGAGTACCTGACGTGGTCAAACGAGGGGAAATTTTTATGTCAAGCCATGCTCACAGTGCTGGGTCCGATCTCGATGGACTGGCGACCCTTAAGGCACTGTGGGTGTGGCGTATATCCAGGTGAAGATCCCAGGGCAGTTACCACTGTGTAACAATATTGTTCCTCCCCCAGTTGGGCCACCCTGGTGAGAGGGATCTCATTCTGGACGAAATTTAAACACTTTTATATGACTCCCTCTTTGGGCGTGGAAGTTAGTCAAGGTTTCTAACCATGGAAGCTGAACAAAATATTTCAGCGTTGAAATTAGAACATTTTTTACCAAATAGACATCCAACGGCAGAAATGTCGTTCAGAAATAAAATAGAAGACTTGGCTTATGGAAGCCACAACAAAAAGCCAGTCTGAAGAATATTTGTCTTTAAAAATTATAGATACCATTAATGTTTAGAGCGGAAAAGCATGATAATATGAACAGCATTCAGGGTACCATTGTACTTTCCTGACAATAGCGACGAATCAATCAATAAGAAAATGCTTTTATATTCTATCAAAAAGAGATACCCAAGGTTGAGGATTGCGAGGTGTATGATGTGACAAGTTAAAATGGCAATAAACAAGTACTAAAAATAGCAAAAATAAAATTTGAGGGTTCAGATCTACCCTAGAAAATAAAAACTTTACTGCAAAATAGAGAGTTAAGACCCTATATTCCAAAGCCAATGCAGTGTCAAAATTACAGTAAGTTTGGACACACAAAGAGAAATTGTAGGAATGAACCGGTGTGCGCTTACTGTGGTTCTACAGAACACACCACACAATGGAATTGCGGTGAACCTAAGTGTGTAACTGTGAGCAGAATCATCATGCAGATCCAAAGAATCCATGTATTACATATACAACACGGAATTAAAAATGTTTTAAAAGAAAAAAAGAACAGTTATGTCTGTAACAGAGGCTAAATTAGAATTGAAAGTGAGAGGAATTCAAGATCCTGCTAAGAAACGTACGTATTCTCCTATAACCGGAACCAGTAATGAAACAAAACAAAAACATACAGATGGAAGTAACAAGATGCAGCAAAATAGGTCTCAAGAAGAAAATAGTAATATACAGGAAAAAAACTAGGATAGTAAAGAATCAGAAACTGGTACAAATGATATGGATAATATTCTATCAAATTCATTTGAAATATTAATGCAAATAGAAGCACAAGAAGATACTACCACAGACGTGGAAGGAGGAAGATGTGATGTACCAGAAATTAAAGAAAAAAAAGACTTTTCGAGAGAATACCACACAAAACAGAGAAGCCAACTATAATTAGGGAAATGTCGGTCAAACCAAACACAAAAGATATGAAGAAAGAACAAAAACAAAACAAGAACATACCTCTATCTCCTAAAATAATAATAAAACCTATAGATGCAGAGATCCAAAACACCAAAGAAGTGGAGGAGAACCATACCATGGATGAAAGGTGACTATGTCAAGGGTGATAAGATTACTCCATCACCAATAATCGGTACAACAAGAACAAATAAAGCAATAGATATATGATAACACATGTGGATGTAATGATTACTTCATTGTATTGTCAACAATAAAAACAAAAATATAACAAAAGGTTATTTAACAAACATTATAAGAAATTTTATGAAATATAGAAAGGAAAGAGGCCAATGATTTAAACACCCACGAAAAAGGATGCATGCTGAGCACTTAAAATATTATAAAGATAAACAATTGAATGTCGTAAATAAAATTTGAGAAATATTCAAGTACATAATACTACAAAAAAAGAGAACAAAACACGACCGATATAACAATATTTTCAAAAACTATATTATACAATGGAACGTAAAATGGTCTACAGACCAGATTACACCTGGGAGAAGTGCAAAGGTTATTAAAGGAATATGAACCAATGATATTATGTTTACAACATATCAATAATACAATACCAACAATAGTAAATATACCTTAATATCAACATCACAGGAAGAAGAAGGAAATTTATGTACAGCATTTTATGTACATAACAAAGTAAGTTATGACAAAGTAAACATTGCTGACTTCCAAATATCGGGTATTGAAATTCGAATAAAAAGCAATAATTATATCATTTATAATTTATGCAACCAACCAAATAAAAATTACGATATTGATGAACTTGGAGAATTACTTAAAAATGCCAAAGAACCTGTATTAATATTAGGGGACTTTAATCCTCACAACCCAATATGGAACTGTAACTGTTCAAATTCAAATAGAGCAGGAAGTAGAGCAGAAGAATTTATGGATTCAAATGATGTGCGCTGTATTTTAATGATGATGAAGTTGATACATATTATTCAAAAACACATGGAACATTTTCCTCTGTGGATTTAACTCTATGTTCAACAAGTATAGTTGACAGATTGGATTGGAACACAGTGATGACTTGCTCACCAGCGATCATTTCCCAATATTAACTTCCTTATTATAAAATAATCCAGCAAAACATGTTCCTCACTATGACATTTATAAAGCAGATTGGAAGTGGTATGAAATGTACACTAGAAGTATACCACCATTTGAATATCTAAAAGACCATAATGAAACTAATAAGTTTCTTGTTGATTTCATTAAAAATGCTGCTGACAAAGCAATACCAAACTCAAAACCCCATCCAACAAAGCACAAAGTTCCATGGTCGTCCGATGAGCTAACAGAATTAATAAATGTAAAACACTCAATGGGAGACGATTGGATAATTTGAATAGAAAGTTCAGTAAAATAAATAAAACTTACCAATATTAGAAGATACTTTACAAAAAATGACTATATTGTTGCTAGAAATTGATGCATTAAAACCTCTATACAACAAAATATCTGCAAAATTTAAAAAGGAAGTCATTGAGGAAGAATAATTTCATGGAGGAAATATATCAGAACTCTGATTTACTCCCATGCAAATATGGGAAATATTGGGGAAAATAAATGGTACCCATGTGAAACCACCCAGACATGCCATATTAAAAGTTGGAAAAAGAATAATTGATCCAAAAGAAATAAGTAATATAATAGGAGAAAACTTAGCAAATGTAAGCAGTGATAGAAATTTGGATGACCACTTCTGCACAAAGAAAAGTAATGTACGTACAACTAACACAACTAATAACATTAAATTTTGAAACAATATATACTATAATAGAAATAATTTTAATGTGGAAGAGTTTGGAATATGCTCTCACAAACAGCAATAAATCTGCTCCTGGAGGTGATAATATTTGTTTTGAGATGATCTGCCACTTAGCACCTCTGGGCAAAGTCACACTTTGCAGACTTATTACAATTTTATAATTATGGCTTAGAAATTTATTTCTTGATGAATGGAATAAAGCAATAATAATTCCTATCCCCAAACCTGGAAAGATCCAAATAATGTGAATAACTACAGACCGATTTCTCTAAACAAGTTGCTTATGCAAATTACTAGAAAAAAGAGTAAATGCTCGATTAACCCTTAAAACGCCGACTGGACGTATTTTACGTCGAGATAAATTGTCTGTCGGGTGCCGACTGGACGTATTTTACGTCGACATACGAAAGTTTTTTTTTAAATTCGCGAAAAATACTTATAGGCCTACCAGCCTAAAACTTTTGAATCACGCGCCTTGGGGGATGCCTGGAGTTCACGGCGATCAAGGCCTTCGTTTTTGGTTTTGAAGCGTGACCCAGGTGCGCATGTGTGATATCCCTTCTTCTCGCTCCAGCCAGCATCAGTAGCGCACCATCCGAGAGCGATCTTTCGTGAAAAGCGTGTTTTTCTGGACTTGTGCGAGACTTTGAGCATTTGTATTGCTACAGGACATTCATAGAATATTCCCTCAACGACGTGTGAACCGTGAAAGGCGCGTTTTACCCGTCGGAAGGGATCGTGTAAGGCGAGTTTTGGACCTGGATGCTGGCAAGGGGCCAAGCACCCAATCAGGATTGACCCCGTATTCGCCTCAAGGCCGTTCTGTGCGGCCATGTGTGGCTGAAAGTGTTTCAGGAACACATCGTATGCCTTTGGTTACCCCTAGGAAGCATGTGGGCGTCCTTAGGGGCATTCGTAGGCATTTGGGAGGCCTCCAACCAAGGGACATAGACGAGTATCTTTCGGAGCTTGATCGGGAACTGTCGCAAGTCCTCATTTTGATGGCGATGGTCATCGATGATGAGGACATCAGTCCCGATGAAAGTGAGGATGAATATTTGCCCCCAATGTCCGTTCGAGGCTCACATCCCGAAAGTGAGCTCGAATTCAGTGGGTTCAGTGCTTACGAGGGGGAATCTGAGGAGGAGGGGGAGAGTGGGGATACGGGCTCAAGTTTTATCGCAGAGGACGATACAGAAAGTGAGGGCCTAAGTGAGGGTGATGGGCCAATGGGGGGGGTAGTGTGCATCGGGCCCGCACCCGTGCGCGTGCGCGCGCACAGGCACGTAGAAGGTCGGCTCGTCGCGCCAGCCAAGGTGAAGGTCGGTCATCGGAGAGTGACGAGGTGGACGAGGACCCCACCCCTCCTAACATGCACCCCTTCACGGCAACCCCTGGAATGACCGTACCAGTACCCCTGACTGTTTTGGGGTTCATCCAGCTTTTCCTGATGCAGGAATTGCTGGAATACCTGGTACACGAGACGGTGGCCTACGCTCGGTAACTGCCGGTATGAGCTGAGGACGACCTTGTCGTATTACTGGCGGGGTTGCAACCTCATTGACATGGCGCATTTTTTGGGGCTCCACATTTATTTTGGTATGCCACCACCTGCTGTCGACGTCAGGCAATATTGGAGAGAAATTATTTTTTATGTATGCCGAATGTGCCTGGCGTTATGTCCCGTGATAATTTCCTGGCGTTGGACAGGTACTTCAACGCCTTCAACCGAAGGGCCATACCCCGAATAACAGTGATCGCCTCATTTTAGTGCGTACAGTGTTGGATTATATCCGTGAGCGGTGTAGTAATCTCGTGATTCCTGGAAAGAACCTGTCTTTGGATGAGGGGATGATGCCTTACAAAGGACGTCTTAGTATAAAAGTGTATAACCCCAAGAAGCCAAGAAATATGGTGTGAAATTCTTTCTCATTACCGAGGCCAACACTGGATACGTTGTGGACTTTTCAGTGTATACCGGGGTCTTCTCCACGCTGCGTGACACTGTATTCAATCTTGTGGGACGTTTCCGTAACCAGGGATATCACCTGTTTATGGATAATTATTATAACTCGGTACCCCTGGCCCAGGAACTGTATGAAGCAGGTGTTCACATCAGTGGTACCCTTCGGTTGGCGTGGCCTGGGACCCCGAATGTCCTCAAGAGGTTCGCTAGTCATCCGCAACACCTGGCAAAGAGAGACAGAGTGGCGGCGGAAGGGCGCTGTCTTCGTCATCTGTTGGAAGGGTGTCCCGACTCGTCCCCATGATTACGACGAGTCATGACCCATCCAAGAAGAGATCGTACAGCGGAAGAAGACACGTCGACAGGGCCGAGTTGTGTTGAGAGTTTCGTACCGAGCGGCCTACTGTCATGGGTTCACTACAAAAGGCACATGGGTAGGAGTTGATCTCTTTGATCAGCTCATCCAGTACTATCCCTTCGCCAGGAGAACCAGAAGGTGGACACAGAAGCTCCTCAAATACATCCTTCAGTTGGCCCTCCAAAATGCCTACATACTGTACTGTGGGTACCGCGGTGACAATCTTCCGAGGTTGACCCACATACAGTTCCTAGAGGTAGCCGGGAATGCCCTCATCAACTTCGATCCCGATGAGTGGCCTTCCATAACTGACCCCCTGCCCCGAGCTGCAGATCTGCCCCTAGAGGAAAGGGCAGATAGGAGGGCCAACTTCGCTCGACCTGGCCGCCGCCCTGCTGCGCCGCCCCCTGCTGCCGCCGCCCCTGCTGACGACGCCCCTGTTGGCGACGCCCCTGCTGACGACGCCCCTGCTGCGCCGCCCCTGCTGACGACGCCCCTGCTGCCGCCGGCCCCTGCTGCCGCCGCCCCCTGCGGACGACGCCCCTGCTGCCGCCGCCCCTGCTGACGACGCCCCTCTTGCTGCCGGCCCCACCATCAAACCGCTTCTCGTCGGGTAGTGGACCCTGCGTGTCGGCTGCAGCCAGGGGAACACATACTGGAGGCCTTATAGAAGGGCGAAGGCAGAAAACGGTGCCGTGTGCCATATGAATGGCAGAAGGAAGTAGCACCTGGCTCTTCTGTCGTCTCTGCAAAGTTGCTCTTTGCAGGATAGGGGAGTGTGACCGAAAGTACCACACTAAGGTCATGTAGTGAGCGCTACACCGACAGCGGAGGGCGCACGGGGCCGCTAGGTCCATCAGCAGTAAGGGCGCGCGTCTCCCCTCCTCCACCTGTACCTCGTCATGTCGAGTGGAAAAAAATGCAAGAAGACTCTTCAATGGAGGAGGGAGAAAACAAGATAGAACGAAGAGTCAGGATTACGAGTGAGTATTCTGCATTTATTTTATATTTAGTTTTTATATTTATTACAATTTTTTTTATATATCTGAATGTGTGCATGATAAAATAATAATAAGACATTTCATTGTATGCGAAAAGAGAGTTGTCACCTGCATTCCTTTTATTTATGTATTGGTACCAGAATCGAAGAATGTAATATATATATTTTACGTATAAAAAAATTATATATATATATATATATATATATATATATATATATATATATATATGGGGGGTTTTTTTTGGGGGGTAAGCAAATTACTTACATCTAGTAATATTCAATTATTTACCTTCACTTTAAAATAAATTGCAAGTCTCTAGAACAATCTCTCGATTTATGGTGAATATTTTGAAAAAATACCCCTCCCCGCGCGCGACGATCTCGGCCGAAAATCTCCGAAACGCGTAGTCACATTCTCCTAATATTTGTGCCTTTTCATATTACGCTTATTTTATAGTTTTATATATTGAAATGTGCGCAAAAACATGCACAATATAACAAAAAATATTGGAAGGTTGTAGCATTTCTCATTTTTGAAATATTTGCATATAAAGTACGATAAGTACGAAAAAAACTACGAATTGGTCAACTTTGAACTCAACCGAAAAGGTCAAAAAACGCATTTATAACATAAAACTCTTACAGCCTAGTAATATTCAATCATTTATCTTCATTTTAAAACAAATTGCAGTCTCTAGAACAATATCTCGATTTATGGTGAATTTTTGAAAAACATATTTTTTTCCCCTCCGCGCGCCGATTCTCGGCCGAAAATCTCCGAAACGCGTAGGTCACATTCTCCTAATATTTGAGCCTTTTCATATTACGCTTTTTTTAAAGGTTTATATTGGAAATGAGTGCAAAATCATGCACAATATAACAAAAATATTGGAAGGTTGTAGCATTTATCATTTTTGAAATATTTGCATATAAGTACGATAAGTACGAAAAAAACTACGATCGGTCAACTTTGACGTCACCAACCGAAAAGGTAAAAAAACGCATTGATAACATAAAAATCTTACTGTCTAGTAATATTCAATCATTTATCTTTATTTTAAACAAAACAAATTGCAAGTCTCTAGAACTATATCTCGATTTATGGTGAATTTTTGAAAAAAAAAATATTTTTTTCCCCTCCGCGCGCCGGCCGATTCTCGGCCGAAAATCTCCGAAACGCGTAGGTCACATTCTCCTAATATTTGAGCCTTTTCATATTACGCTTTTTTTCTTTTTTTAAAAGGTTTATATATGGAAATGTTGCGAAAAACATGCACAATATAACAAAAATATTGGAAGGTTGTAGCATTTCTCATTTTTTGAAATATTTGCATATAAAGTACGATAAGTACGAAAAAAACTACGATCGGTCAAATTTGACTCAACCGAAAAGGTCAAAAACGCATTTATAACATAAAAATCTACAGTCTAGTAATATTCAATCATGTATCTTCATTTTAAAACAAATTGCAAGTCTCTAGAACTATATCTCGATTTATGGTGATTTTTTGAAAAAAATATTTTTTTCTCCTCCGCGCGCCGATTCTCGGCCGAAAATCTCCGAAACGCGTAGGTCACATTCTCATAATATTTGAGCCTTTCATATTACGCTTTTTTAAAGGTTTATATATGGAAATGTACGCAAAACATTCACAATATAACAAAAAATATTGGAAGGTTGTAGCATTTCTCATTTTTGAAATATTTGCATATAAAAGTACGATAAGAACGAAAAAAACTACGATCGTCAAATTTGACTCAACCGAAAAGGTCAAAAAAACGCATTTATAACATAAAAATCTTACAGTCTAGTAATATTAAATCATTTATCTTAATTTTAAAACAAATTGCAAGTCCTCTAGAAGTATATCTCGATTTATGGTGAACTTTTTTGAAAAAAATATTTTTTTTCCCCTCCGCGCCGCCAGATTCCTCGGCCGAAATCCCCCCCTCCGAAACGCGTTTAGGGTTCACATTTCTCCTAATATTTGAGCCTTTTTCTATTACGCTTTTTTTTAAACAGGTTTACTAATATGGAAATGTACGCAAAAACATGCACAATATAACAAAAAATATTGGAAGGTTGTAGCATTTATCATTTTTGAAATATTTGCATATAAAGTACGAAAAAACTACGATCGGTCAACTTTGACTCAACCGAAAAGGTCAAAAAACGGCATTTATAACATAAAATCTTACAGTCTAGTAATATTCAATCATTTATCTTCAATTTAAAACATATTGCAAGTCTCTAGAACAATATCTCGATTTATGGTGAATATTTAAAAAAATATATTTTTATTCCGTCCGCGCGCCGATTCTCGGCCGAAAATCTCGGAAACGCGTAGGTCACATTCTCCTAATATTTGAGCCCTTTCATATTACGCTTTTTTAGAGGTTTATATATGGAAATGTGCGCAAATACGTGCACAAATATAACAAAAATATTGGAAGGTTGTAGCATTTATCATTTTTTGAAATATTTGCATATAAAGTACGATAAGTACGAAAAAAACTACGATCGGTCAACTTTGACTCAACCGAAATGGTCAAAAAACGCATTTGTAACATAAAAATCTTACAGTCTAGTAATATTCAATCATTTATCTTCAATTTAAAATATATTGCAAGTCTCTAGAACAATATCTGGATTTATGGTGAATATTTGAAAAAAATATTTTTATTCCGTCCGCGCGCCGATTCTCGGCCGAAAATCTCCGAAACGCGTAGGTCACATTCTCCTAATATTTGAGCCTTTTTCATATTACGCTTTTTTTAGAGTTTTATAATATGAAAATGTGCGCAAAAGCATGCCAATATAACAAAAGTTATTGGAAGGTTGTAGCATTTCTCATTTTTTTTATATTTGCATATAAAAAAATATTTTAAACAAAAACAAATTCGACATTCGGTCAACTTTAACTCGTTCGAAATGGTCGAAAACTGCATTTGTAAGCTAAAAATCTTACAGTATCGTAATATTCAATCATTTCCTTCATTTTGAAACAAATTGCAAGTTTCTATAACAATATTTCGATTTATGGTGAATTGTTTAAAAAATTATTTTTTTACATCCGCGCGCTACGAATTCATGCATCATTTTGTGATAATATTTTCTCTGTGTTGCTTTTATTGTTTTACAATGTGTTATATATCAAAATGATAGCAATTTAGTGCACATTACAACGAAAAAAAGTAACTTGTTTCCTCTAACCGTTTGGCGCACAGCGCGATTTGAATACAATTATATATGAAATTTCGTTTTTGCGCTATCATATATCGCATTATTTATATATGATAATTGATAATTTTTTTCATTTCTAATAGTTGCATACTAAACTTCAAGCAATGACAAAAAAAAGAAGCCAAAAATTAACTCTTAATCTTGAAAACTAAGCGTGCTGTGATTTTTTGAAAAAAATATTTTTTCCGCTTACGCGCTCACTCTCAAACCCCTCCGGCATACGGGAGTCATTTTTTTATTTACCGCTTCGGCGTTTAAGGGTTAACATGGCACATTCGAGAAAATAAAATTTGGACTCCCACTCAATTCGGGTCACAGATGTACGTTAGATTCACTCTCTAACCTCGAAGACCATATATGTAAAGGATTTGTGCGAAAACAAATAACTGTAGCAGTCTTTTTTTGACATTGAAAGGCTTATGACACTACATGGAGGTACCCTATATTAAAAACTTTACAAAATAACAACATCCTTGGACATTTACCTAGGTTCATCCAAAACTTTTTAACAAATAGTTTTCTAGTGAGAATTGAACATTTTCCACTTGAAAATGGTGTTCCACAGGGAAGTGTCCTTAGTGGCACACTGTTTACCCTAGCAATTAATGATATTAATAAAAATCTACCTACTGGAATTAAAAGCAACCTATACATGGATGATTTTGCCCTATATTATTCAGCCTCTCGTTTTAAACATGCAGAGCGCATTGTTAATAAAAGTATAATAAAAATAAATGAATGGACCTCATCTGTAGGATTTAAGTTATCCATACATAAGACGCAAGCAGTCGTGTTTTATAAAAATAAAAGGTGGAGGAATGGTGAAGTAATAGATTTAAAAATCAGAAATCACAGTATACCAATTAGACAAACTTTAAAATTTTAGGTTTAGTGTTTGATACTCATTTAAACTGGAAACCTCACATAGCATACTCGAAATCAGAATGTAAAAGAGCATTAAATCTAATTAGAAAATTATCAAACACTACTTGGGAAGCCGATAGACAAACCCTTACATTACTGTATAAACAAGTCCTGACTATCATTGATTACGGTAGCGAAATATATGGCTGTTCATCAAACGCAGCACTGAAAATGTTGGACGCAGTTCATAATGAGGGCCATAGAATATGTTCAGGAGCCTTTATATCATCACCGACCTCTTCTTTACAGCTTGAATGTGGTGAACTACCTCTCTCTCTCCATAGAGAGCTTATAATAATGAAGAGTGCTCTGAGAATTAGGACAAACGATTCTCCAACAAAAAAAATTATTTGAACTAAGAGACATATTTATAAACAATCATCCACCCTCTTTCCCAATTAGAGCTAGATGTTTTTACAAGATTAGAAAAGGTGATAAAAACCTAGTTGAGTACAGTTCTCAACTTTTTTTACTCAGCAGAAGAATGGATACAGAAATTGAATAAGTCCTTATGGGTAAATCGGAATAATATCTCACTTAACAGCTTACAGAAACTCATGCATTTTTCCCAGCTTCTACACGATGTCCCAGACGCCATTGTAGATAGCTTTGATGAAAAGATTGAACCCACATCAGATGAGGGACTCATTATTCCCAAATTCAGAAACACATGTCCAAATGTCCCATGGTGGATAGTACATTCTTTAATGTGACCAGTCCAAGAAATACAACACAAAGAGATTCAAATTTTCCTTCTCCCCATTTGTGTGCAAAAGTGGAATATAAGAGAGAATTTATGGTTCAAGGGCAACAGCAGTTGCGTTGTTTCCATTGTAATAAATCAGGGCACACAAAGATGTAGAGTCAAATATTGTGGAATATACAGAAGTGAAGATCACTTTTGGCAGTCTTGTCCATCTCAGAAATGGAGGGATGCAAGACCCACGCCTCAGAAATCCGGAAGTTATAATATGAGAGCTTCCCAGGCAAGTTACTCAAAGGGGCAAAGAGATTGGCGAAATTTTTGGAAAGCCGACCAACAAAAAGGGTACAGATGATTTGTATGTGCCATGGCGGTCTCGTGGGGGACCCCAGAGCCCAGGCCGATAGTAAAGGGAACAGTGAGGAATGTAAAGATCCCAATTTTCATTGACACGAGGTCCTCCGTGAATTTGTCGGACATGATCTGTACAGTCATGTTTCTCCCAATTCCCTTTGAAACCCTCAATAGAGACTGTGTGTGATCTGCAAGCCAATAGATTAAATACCTTAGGTTTTATAAGCAAATACAGTTTAAACTCTGGGGCGATAGAGTATTAATAAGACCATTTTGGTGATAAAAGGGGTTGCGTTGGGCAACAGACTTTTCCTGGGCCATCCTGCAAGTAGGAGACAAAGGATATCGGTCCTTACAGGTTTTAGTGGCATAACAGTTGGGATACCGGGTGTTTTTATTCCATATGTGAATGTACATGGAAGCAAGGATACAGAGGTTATAAGGGACATACTAGCGGTAATATTAGTGATCATATTGGGGATACTAGTTGTGATATTGGTGATTATACCAGGGATATTGGTGATCACGGCAGTGTTAATGGTGATATTTGGGATAACGGCGGTACAATGGCGGTTATGTTGGGGATATCAGTGATGATGGTGCTTATAATAGGGGTACTGGTGATAATTTGGTGGCATTAATAATGGTTACTGATACTAACATTGGGGTGATGGTGGATGGAATAAGGGACACTAGTATAAATAAGGGTGATATTTATGTGGATGTGGAACATGAAGGTGCTATGCCTAATGATCACAAATATAAAGGTGTTTTTATCAGAGGATGTTTTCTTAAATCCAGTTCAAGGACTATGGTGAAAGTCAGACTGAGGGAAGTGAAAAGACCCAAAGAGGTGTTTATAATTGAGGGTAGCAAGAAACTAAGAGGGGTCATTAGCACAGTATCGGTGAACATAGTATCAAATACTGGGGTTACATGGGTGGAATTGCTGAATTGCAACGATACAGTTAAGAAGTATCAGAAAAACACTTATGTGGTAGACCTTCAAGATTGGAGTAGTGATAGTGATTCGGTGGCTATTGTAGAGGGAAAAACAGTTCTCAGAGGCAGAAATGCAAATAAGGAAGAAATCTTTAGATAGCACTTAGCTCATACGGACTACAAAGAGCATATAGAAGCGGTAAGCAAAGTTTTGGCTGAATTTGGAGATACTGTGGCTTTAAAAGAGAATAAGTTAGGACTAACTAAAGTGTTAGGATATAAGGTTAATCTAGAAGAAGGGACAAACCCATTTTTTATTCCTGCATACCGCATACCTTTCAAAATCAGTGAAACAGGTAGAGAAAGAGGTCAGTAAATGGGAAGAGGAAGGAATTATTAGACGTAGTGCATCCCTTTACAACTTTCCCCTGTTGGCGGTGCCTAAGAAGGATGGATCTGTCTGGGTATGCGTCGAATTTTAGACACTTGAATGAGAACCGTTATCCAGTTGTGGGCATACAGATCTTTTTGTAGAAATGAGGGAACGTAGAATATATACATCCATTGACCTCATGCAAGGGTTTCTGCAGGTTCCTCTTAATGAAGATAGCAAGGAATACACAGCATTTTCACTGTCCAAGGGACATTTTGAATTTACGCGGATGCCTTTTGGTTTGCTAGGTAGGCCTTATGACTTTTACAAGGTTGGTGAAAACAGTTTAGCACGGGCTATTAACCCTTAAACGCCAAGCGGTATTTCAGAAATCGTCTCCCATATGCTGGCGGGGTTCGCGAGTGAGCGCCAAAGCGGAAAAAAAAGTTTTTTTCAAAAAATCACAGTACTCTTAGTTTTCAAGATTAAGAGTTCATTTTTGACTCCTTTTTTTGACATTGTCTGATGTTCAGTATGCAACCATCAGAAATTAAAAAAAATATCATTATCATATATAAATATTGGAATATATGACAGCGCAAAAAAAAATTTCATATGTAATTGTATACAAATCGCACTGTGAGCAAAACGGTTAGAGCTAATGAGTTAATTTTTTGTTGTATTGTACATTAAATTGCAATCATTTTGGTATATAACACATTGTAAACGATCGAAGCAACACAGAGAAAATATTATCACAAAATGATGCATGAATTCGTAACGAGCAGACGTAAAAAATGTTTTTTTTTTTAAATTCACCATAAATCGAAATATTGTGCTGCTAGAGATTGAATATTACTAGACTGTAAGAGTTTTTAGCTTACAATTGCATTTTTCGACCATTTCGGTTGAGTTAAACTTGACCAATGTCGATTTTTTTATTTATCGTGATTTATATGCAAATATTTCGAAAATGATGAAAGCTACGACAATGAATTATTTTTTGTTGTATTCTCCATAGAATTTTCCACATTTTTATATATAAAACTCTATATAACGGCTAATATGAAATGGTTCAAATATTACGACAATGTGACGTAAGCATTTCGGAGAATTGCGGCGGAGATTCCACGAGCGGAGGGAAGGGAAAAGTTTTTTTAAAATATTCACCATAATCGAAATATTGTGCTAGAGACTTCCAATTTGTTTCGAAATTAAGATAAATGATTGAATATTACTAGATTGTAAACGTTTTAGCTTACAATTGCGTTTTTTGACCATTTCGGTCGAGTCAAATTTGACCGAACGTCGATTTTTTTCTATTTATCGTGATTTATATGCAAATATTTCAAAAATAATAAAAGCTACAACCATGAATTATTTTTTGTTGTATTCTAAATGACATTGCGCACATTTTCATATATAAAACTCTATATAACGGCTAATATGAAATGGTGCAAATATTACGACAATGTGACGTAAGCATTTCGGAGATTTGCGGCAGAGATACAGCGCACGGAGGGAAGGAAAAACTTTTTTAAAAATTCACCATAAATCGGAATATTGGGCTAGAGACTTCCAATTTGTTTCAAAATGAAGACAAATGATTGAATATTACTAGACTGTAAGAGTTTTTAGCTTGCAATTGCGTTTTTCGACCATTTCAGTCGAGTGAAATTTGACCTAATGTCGATTATTTTCTATTTATCTTGATTTATATGCAAATATTTCAAAATGATTAAAGCTACGACCATAAATTATTTTTTTTTATATTCGACATGACATTGTGCACATTTTCATATATACACTTCTATGTAACGGCTAATATGAAACGGTGCAAATATTACGACAATGTGACGTAAGCATTTCGGAGATTCCGCGCGTGGAGGGAAGGAAAACGTTTTTTTCAAAAATTCACCATAAATCGAAATACTGTGCTAGAGACTTCCAATTTGTTTTAAAATGAAGGTAAATGATTGAATATTACTAGAATGTTAGATTTTTGCTTACCCAAAAATCCAAAAACCAATACCATATATAATATCTATATATATATATATATATATATATATATATATATATATATATATATATATATATATATATATATATTATATATGCACATACATATATATATATATATATATATATATATATATATATATATATATATATATATATATATATATATATTAAATTTTTTTATTCTGGTACAAATACATAACTAAAAGGACTGCAGGTGAAACTTTTCTTTTTGCATAAATGAATAAAACACATCAATAAATACAGATATATAAAACTGTAATAAACATAAAACTAAATATAAAATCAATGTATAATACTCACTCGTAATCCTGACTCTTCGTTCTATTTCTTGTTGTCTCCCTCCTCCATTGAAGAGTCTTGCATTTTTTCCTCTCGACATGACGAGGTACAGGTGGAGGAGGGAGACGCGCGCCCTTACTGCTGATGGCCCGCCGCCCTTCGCCGGCCTTCTGCGCCCCCCCACCCGTTGTCCCTAGGGTAGGCGCACTTCAATAATATGACCGCAGTGTGGTACTTGTGGTCACACTCCCCGAACCTGCAAAGAGCTATATTGCAGGTGCGACAGAAGAACTGGGTGTCTCTCCTTCTGCCATTCATATGGCACAACCCGGCACCGTTTCGTCTGCCTGCACCCTTGTAGGAGCTCCAGTGTGTGATTCCCTGGCTGCAGCCGACACACAGTGTCCACTATCTGACGAGAAGTCTGAATCTGAGCGTGGGCGGGATCATCAAGGGCAGTGGCAGCAGGGGCAGCGGCAGGAGCAGGACGACCGAAGTTGGCCTTCCTAAAATCTGCCCTTTCCTCTAGGGGCAGATCTGCAGCTCGGGGCAGTGATAGAAGGCCACTCATCGGGATTAAAGTTGATGAGGGCATTCCTGGCTACCTCGAGAAACTGGATGCGGGACAACCTCTGGAGGTCTGGATTATATTACCCACAGTAGAGGATGTAGGCATTCTGGAGGGCCAACTGAAGAATGTATTTGAGGAGCTTCTGTGTTCACCTCCTGGTTCTCCTGGCGAAGGGATAATACTGGATGAGTTGATCAAAGAGATCAACTCCTCCCATGTGCCTATTGTAGTGCCCAATGACGGTAGGCTGCTCGACACGAAACTCCTCATACATAACTCGGCCCTGCCGATGTGTCTTCTTCCGCTGGACGACCTCTTCTTGGATGGGTTCATGACTCGTCGTAATCATGGGGACGAAGTCGGACCCCCTTCCAACAGTTATATGAAGACATCTCCCTTCTGCTGCCACTCTGTCTCTCCTCTTGCCAGATGTTGCGGATGGCTAGTGAACCTCTTGAGACATTCGGGGCCCCACGCACCAACCGAAGGGTACCACTGACGTGCACACCTGCTTCATACAGTTCCTGGGCCAGGGATACCGAGTTATAATAATTATCCATAAACAGGTGGTATCCCTGGTTACGGAAACGATCCACAAGACCGAACACAGTGTCACGCAGCGTGGAGAAGACCCCAGAATACACCGAGAAGTCCACGACGTATCCAGTGTTGGACTCCATAATAAAAAGCAGTTTCACATCCATATCTCCGTGGCTTCTTGGGGTTATACCCCCTTTGTTTTTTTTTTTTTAATGCTCAGACGTCCTTTGTAAGGCATCATCCCCTCATCCAAAGAAAGGTTCTTGCCAGGAACCACGAGAATTTGGCACTGTTCACGAATGTACTCCAACACTGGGCGGACTAAGATGAGGCGATTGGGGTTATTCCGTGGTATGGTCCTTCGGTTGAAGGTGTTGAAATTCCTGTCCAACGCCAGGAAACTATCATGGGGCATAACGCTGGGCACATTGGGCGTACTTAAAAAAAAAATTCCGCCTCCAATATTGCCTGACGTTGGCACCAGGCATCATTCCAAAAAAAATGTGGAGCCCCAAAAAATGCGCCATGTCGGCGAGGTTGCAGCCCCGCCAGCGATATGACAATGTTGTCCGTAGTTCGTCACGGCAGTACTGAGCGTAGTCCGCCGTCTCTGCTACCAGGTATTCCAGCAATTCCCATGTAAGGAACAGCTGAATGAACCCGAGAGCAGTGAGAGGAACAGGTACGGTGAGCCCAGGTGCTGCCGTGAATGGGTGCATGTTAGGTGGGGTGGGGTCCTCCGACCACCCCTCGTCACTCTTGGACGACTGACCTTCACCTTGGCTGGCGCGATGCTCCGACCTTCTATGTGCCCGTGCCTCGGGCACGGTTTCGCACTCGAAACCCCCCACTGGCCTATCTCCTCACTTAGGCCCTCGCTTTCTGTGTCGTCATCGGCGACAAAACTAGACGACAATAACTCCTCCTCAGATTCCTCCTCATAAGCACTAAAACCACTGAAATCCAACTCACTTTCAGCCCGTGACCCTCGTACGGACATTGGGGGCAAATATTCATCATCACTAACATCAGGAGTGACGTCCTCATCACTAGATGGACCAGCCGCCATCAAAATGAGGACTTGCGACATGCTCCCGATCAAGCTCTAACAAGTTATCATCAATGTCCTTTGGTTCGAGGCCTCCCAAATGCCTACAAATGGCCCTCAGGACACCCCAATGCTTCCTAGGGGTTTATAAAAGGCACACGAGACTCATGTTGTGGTGCTTTAAACACTTTCGGCTACACGAGGCCAGCACGGAACAAGCGTTGAGTAGCGAGGTCATCTTGGGTGCTTGGTCCCTCGCCAGCATCCAAGTCCAAAATACGTCTCACACGATCCCTCCCAAGAGGTAAAACGCGCCTTTCGCACTCCATTCGACATTCAGACATCTCTACATACGTCTTGTACCACCACAAATACTCAAACTCTCGCAAAAGTTTGGCAAAACATGATTGCGGCAAAAGATCGCTCTCGGACAACGCATTGCTGATGCTTGCTGGTGCGAGAAGAAAGCATTTCGCACATGTGCACCAAAGTAATGCTTGTAAACAAAACAACAGCTTGATCCGTGAGCTCCCAGCATCCCTCAAGGCGCGTGATTCAAAAGTTTTCGCCTAGTAGGCCTATAACTATTTTTCCGCAAATTTAAAAAAAAAAACTATTTTGCGCCGACATACCATACGTTGGTTCGGCACCTGACAGACAATTTTCGTCGACGTTTAATACGTCCAATCGGCGTTAAAGGGTTAAGCAAAAATATCGTAGTGTACATGGATGATATATTGATTGCAACACTCAATCGAGCCTCACATAGAAGTGCTTAGGAGACTTATGTTAGCAGGATTGAAAATTAAGCTAGTGAAGTGTTCGTTCTTGAAGAAGCAAATTGCATATTTAGGTCATGTCATATTTAAATAGGAAGTTAGAGTATATGAGGTTGGTGAAAGCAATTGTGGATTTTCCTGTTCCTAAGACAAAGAAGCAAATTGAGTCATTCCTGGGAATGGCGGGGTTCTTTTGCTGCTTTGTGAAAAGGTTTTCTACATAGCAGCTCCTTTAACAGATGTGTTGCTGGAAGATATTCAATTCTTTTGGGGAGAACCGTAACAAGTAGTTTTTCAGAAAGTTAAGGACGCATTAATGAATCCCCCAGTTCTGAAATTTCCAGATTTCAGAGAACCTTTCACAGTAGTGACTGATGCCAGTCAGGAGGGTATAGGTGTTTGCCTTGTGCAAAAATATGAAGGAAAATTCCATCCAATAGGTTATTTTGCAACAGTATCAAGCTTTGTTCATTTTAAAATGTTGCTAATGGGGAATAAAGTGGAAGTTCTTACAGACCACAAGCCATTATTGGATCTTTTTGATAAGCCAGGCCTGTCACTCAAAAGAGCTCAATGGTTCCTATGGGAGATTTTGATGGAAAGCTCAAATACACAGAGGGCAAGCAAAATACAGTTGCAGATGCCTATAGTAGAAATTATTATGACACGGAAGGATTTCAAGTTGGGGTGGTTACTAGTGACTCTATACAATGGGTCTCTCTGCAAACAATATCAAACTAGAGCATAGGCAAGATAAGGATGAAATTTTGACAGATACAAAAGTGTTCCTCAAAGAGGAATCAGTCAGGAAAGGTTATAAGTTACCTTTTTCAGGTTTGGAATTAGAAGGAAATCTGTTGGTTAGGAAAATTAAATATAAATTAAGGACAAATGAAGGTAAAGGGGACACGACACAGATCGTGATTCTGAAAATCTTAATTCCAGTGGTTTTAGATATAGTACATTGCAAGTTTGGTAGTCCACATTTCGGGGCAGAAAAGATGTATAATGAGATTGTAATAAGTATATTTGGAAGAATATATGGACAGATGTGAAAAATTTTGCGAGAAAGTGTGGTGTCCAATGTGTGCAAACCCTCAAGAGTAACTTTTTGCAAATTAGGGGCAGGTCATATCCGATACCAAGTAGACCTTTTCAGAAAATACACATGGATATATTGGGGAATTTCTGTGAATCAGGGTGTGGCCACAAGTATTATTGGTAGTAATAAATGAACTAACGAGGATAGTGGGAATCTTTCCGCTTAGGAACAAAACAGCCGAAGAAGTGGCTGTAGCATTTTTCAATGGGGTCATCTGCAGGTTCGTCTGAGGTTTTGTTGGCTGACAGTGGCAGAAGTTATGGGGATACAGAAAGTAACAATTATTCCATACAGACCTGAAGCTAATGGGTTATGTGAACTAGCAAACAGGAAAGTGCTCGAAGCTCTCAGGAAGACTATAGGAGGAAATGATAGGAACTGGGATAGATAACTAGATACAGTTAGACATAACATTAATATTATGGTCAGTGATTCTATTAAAATGTCTCCATTTGAAGCATTATTTGGTTGCCAAGCACGAGGCACATTTGCTTTGTTGCCTAGACCTCATCATGGGGAGGATACAATCGAGGCATTAATTTCCACAGCAAAGGAGAGACTCGCTTCTCTCATATGATGTTAAAATTGCTATTGGAGACCAAGTTTTCCTGATAATCAATGTGAGAAATCAATTAAATCATAAGTTAGGTCCAAAGTTTGAGGGGCCCTTTTAGAGTTATTGTGGGAAAGAAAGGAAACCGACTTGTAGTCTTAGATGAAAAGACAGGTCGGTCAAAGTTGACACATGTATGAAAGATCAAGAAGACGGGAAAATGCGCAGTTGCATTTTTTAGATTTTGCAAGTGGATGATAAAATGTGATTAATCAGTCTTATTTAACATTTTTCATTTTCTTTTCTTATTATTTTCTTATTATACACAACTGCAGCGATTTGGCATAAAAACCCTGGGTGAAATATGTGGGAAAATACCGTGGAATTGAGAAATATTATAAGCAATTTTTGGGTGATGACTGTAAGTGGTGATGATTTTTGGTGATTATTTTTGGTGGTGATATTTGGTGATGACTTTTGGTGGTGATGATTTTTGGTGGTGTTGATTTTTGGTGGTCATAATTTTTGGTGGTGGTCTGTGGTTTTATGGCGGTCTATGGTTGATAATTTGTGGATTGTGGTTCTATAAGGTTATATCCAAACGAGGTGATTTCTTTGGGGTTAAATAATATATATATATTACCCCCCCTCTCAAAACTACGTAAGTGGCAACTCTTACCTTTCAGTAGCTAGCCAGTCTCTCTCTGCAAGCAATATCAAACTAGGCTAATGAGTTCACATAAATACGAAAATATGCTATTTATTTCCCAAACCAGATGAATATAAAATGGAACAAAGTGATTAAAAAGGTCATATTTAAGAACTGAGTCTGACTCACAAAAGAATTGTAAATTGTCATTCTACTCTCCTGAATTAGTCTAAGTAATCACCCCAAAATCTCAAATTGTCAACCTCTACATTTCGATAGTCAAACTTAGAGAATCCTGTCTCTTGAATAATGACATGGGACCCATCTGAAACAAAGAGACATATCCATTATATTCCCCACCACACAATGTTAAATAAATGTATACACTTCACACTTCTCTCTTTTCAAAGGCAACTGTTTCCAAGTCATTTAAATATGTGCCATACCTTTTTGATGTGGTCTGTACCAGCACCTGATGTCCTTTGAACCGTCTCCCTCCTTATCTCAAAAGAATGTGTGCTTTCTCTCAAGTGTCTCGAGCGGTTGGACCTATCATGCGCGCACAAACGAATGTATGCATCTGCCACACCCTAAGATCCCCATAGTAACAGATTGAGCGAGCATCGGCACCACAACGCACACTCATCAAATTCCTTTGTTTCAAAGAAGGCTATCCCTAGGTGCTCTCTGTCTCCAAGCCAGGAAAGCTGATACCATGTAATTCACTGACACATTAGTTTCTTCTTTTAATACGGCTCGGCCTCCTATGTCCTTTGTGCATTCCTGTCGCACACCACATCAATAACTAATGCACAGTGTTTCAATTTTCCACATGATTTAGGGCTACCTCCGTTGCTGGAACCCTTGTGCCTCGCCGGATGCACACGAAGTTTAAGAACTCCTAAATGCACAAATTGGTGGGTCAGTAAGGACGGCTAGCATGACCACAATTGCTGGAATTGTGTAACGTTCATTGAAGAAAAACTCATCCTCGTCACTAAGATAAGCAGAACTCGACGAATAGTTGTAGATGCAGGTTGAGTACAGAAAAACTCAGCACGCGCCATTATTCAGCGTCTGCAACCCTTGTAAGTGTATCCAACACCCCCTTGTCGCGAAACTGTACATTCGACGTTTTCTACTGAAGGAAACGTGGTCACCACCCTGTTGTCAAGGAAATATCCTGTGACTTCCATGCAAGTGCGACTCACACCCGCCTTGTAGAAGATTGTAGACTCCTGATTTATCCCAGAACATATCCTGAGACGATATACCGATGACATCTCATCCATTGCAAAGGCAGTCCATAGAATCGCCATTCGTGTGTAGACTCGACTCGACCTATGGTATTGTAGAACCAAGCCGTTTCCATCATCACCATCACGTGAAGTTGGGAATTCTCTAAAGTCATCGTGTGTCCATATTTAAAAAGTCTACATGATCATAGAATAACTAAAGTCTGCTTTACCACACAAATCTGTCATTAATTAATATACTCAATCTCCTAGTCAAATATCAAAAATTCCTCACTAAACAAAATATAATCTTTACCCACTGAATCCTCACAAGTAATCCCACATCTGACAAACACACTATCTAAAACGAACCCTAAGATCCCCATAGTAACAGATTGAGCAAGCATCGGCACCACAACGCACACTCATCAAATTTCTTTGTTTGAAAGAAGGCTATCCCTAGGTGCTCTCTGTCTCTAAGCCAGAAAAGCTGATACTACATAATTCACTGACACATTAGTTTCTTCTTTTAATATATATATATATATATATATTATATATATATATATATATATATATATATATATATGACAGTATCACAAATGACTTCCTTAGAGGTATATTTGTCAGTGTTTGAATGGCTTAGGATTTAGCCTATGGTGGTGTATTTCATATCAGTAGTTATGTAACAGAGGTGGACAATTTTGGGTACCCGTGTGGTAACAATGAGGATTTCTTGAGGACATTTTGAGGATTAATGTGGTTCTGTGGTATCAGTGAGGATTTCTTGAGGATTCATGTTGATTAAATGGGATTCTTTGGCATCAGTGAAGATTTCTTGAGGATTCATGTGGATTAAATGGGGTTCTGTGGTATCGTGGTATCAGTGAGGATTTATTGAGAATTCCACAATGAGGATTTATGAAGATTTGAGGCTAATTTGAGGTTAATGGTGATTTCAGGATTTACGAGACTAACTAGACAGAGCAATGTCGCTGTTTGAGGATGTTTAGAATAAATAGGTTGTTTGGTGCTGACAATGTTGTGGTGTCTCAGATGAGACCAGTTGTTGATATTTTCTTTTAGGGTTTGATACTCAGAGGTTTTTACTTCCTTCGGAATTCTAGATGATGATGTTCCATTGTGAGGAATTTTAAGGGGTCATTGGTGAAATGCTACGAATCTGTTGTGGCGGTAATTTGTATGTGTGATGCAAATTACATTTGGTAATATGAGAAAAGAGTTAAAGAGTTGGGCAAAATCTATAACTGGGATCAAATGGTGTGTGTGTGTGGTGTGTGTGTGTGTGTGTGTGTGTGTGTGTGTGTGTGTGTGTGTTTTTACATAAACTTTCTTCTGGATGACATGTTGTTGTAGAGAGAGGGTAGAATTTATCTTGAGATACATAACATAAAAATGAGAATCAAACATTATCTTTTGATGGAGGTTAATTGTATAGACATTACAGGGTTCTGTTGGTGTACTTGGCAGTCAAGGGGTTAATTGTGAGTGATCAGTTAATGATAAAGTTCTCCAAATAATTTTCTAAAAAGGTGTAAGTGGATAGGGACCATGATTATTTAGTCAGGAATTTCAGTCTTTGATAAATGACTATGAGATTGGGCATGTTAGTTCATGACAGATTCGTGTGTTAAAGTAGGAATTTGTTTCTAGGAATATATAGACTTGTCAGGGGGTAAGTTAGAACCTATCAATGACGAAACACGGACACACAATAACTTTAGAGAATTCCCAAATTCACACCGAGTGGTGACAACGAAAACCACTTAGGATTTACTGCGCCAGAGGTTTGGTCTTCTCCATGGGCGACGAGGTCACACATCGCTACTACTACAAGGACGGGAAATCTTCGATGGCTCGCGTAGAGATGCCTCGGGATAATCTCTGGGACAAACCAAGGATCTACAATACTTCTACGAGGCGGGTGCAGGAAACACTTGCATGGAAGTCACGGAATATTTCAAGTTCAGCAACGAGGAGGCGGCTATGGTTCCTTCATTGGAAGATGGCAAATCTACAGTTTATCAACAAAGGTGTTAGGATACAATTACAGTTCCACAATTAGAGAATAATGGAGAGGAAGAATTTTTCTTTGCAGAATGTTACACAGTTCCAGTTATCGCCGTTACGGTAGCGATAATGATGGTCACAATGTGCGTTGCAGGGGCCATCAAATTTGGGTGCAGCCGACGGGGTAGGAGGACCCCAGCAGCAGAAGTGGCCCTAAATCATGTGGCAAGTTAAAAGACATTATGAAGTAGTATATACCAGTAGCCAATGTAGTATGCGACAGAAGTGCATTTGAGTTTGGTGGCGGAGCGTTATTATGGCACTGGCAGGAAATAAATTAAAATAAATGAGGTGGATAGCATTAATGTTTGGCGTTTGAGAGAAGTGCAAAACACTGAATTCCTCAGGATGCTGATATGAGACAAAAACCTTAACACTCCGATCACACCAGGGAGACCACAGGCGTGCAAATGACCTGAATAGCGGAAAGATCAAGTGAGTTCATGTAAAATGGAAAACACACATAAACGGGAACAGAGAAGACATTAGCGTGCGTGCATTCGTGCGTCCATTTGCAGGTGTAAGTGCCTATGTCCGTGAGGGCAAAAGAGATCAGATAAAACCTCGGTATGGGACCTTATCGATGCATTAGACAAGAAACTGTCAGTGATGACCCAAAAACTGGAAGGTGCTAGAAGGTAATGTGAAAGAAAGACTTTGAAAACATTGAACAGTGACACTGATTTCAGCTTCTAGAAAGGGAAAATGCAGAGGAACACTTAGAAAGATTTATAGGACATTTATCCATTCCATTCCTTGGGTCTTTTCAGTGTCTAGACTTTTATCTGACATTTCTTAAATAGAGACTCATAGAGTTATTTGACAGTGAGAATAAGTGGGGATAGTTCTATCCAATATGATTATGCAGAATAGTAATGGCGTTTTAATTATTTTTGGGGATTTTTATTTCATTTTTATTTAACCATGTTAGCTATTTTGGGCAAATAAAGACTCTATTTTTGTATCCCGAGAGTTTAAATTCGCCTAAGATTTAATGACTGATTTTCAGTTATGTAATGAGGGAAGGCGATGGGAACAAACGAAGGTAGGTGTCACGTTACCATAGTCAGGAGTTCTCTCCTCTTAGTTAAACGGGTTCCTTTGATCCCCATAACACACACACACACACACACACACACATATATATATATATATATATATATATATATATATATATATATATATATATATATATTATAAATTTAAATTACACTTTTTGTTGACCTATAGTTGATAGACAGATGTGGTGAACAGTGACATTCTTTGAAATAAGAGATATCAGTATTAGCTCTCGCAGAAACAAAAGTTTTTGTTCTTTGTTAAGAAGAATCTACTGTCTCGGAGGTCACATTGGCAAAATCTGAGTTTGCATGGAAAATTCCTCGAACGTTGTGATCGTGTGAGCGTTTATTCCTGTGGGCGAAACCAGTGAGAGTGTTATTTAAAATAGATTACCATACTAACAAATAGAATATAAAATGTAGAAAACTCTATTAAGTGTAGATCAGGAATTATGAAACAAAAGATGTGTTATTACACAATCGGTTTTGCACAACGAACTTGTTACACTTCCATGACGTAGTAGATAGGGAGTGGTTTTACGAGAATGCTCGTTCGTTTGTACGTCACGTTTTACCTCCCTGTATCATATAATTTTTGGAGCATTATTCGCCTAGCTTTTCCTTGAAGATGAAGGGTGTGTGACACCCACAAGAAACTATTATCATGGACATCAGAGGTGAGAGTTGTTGGAACTTTCATTAATGAATTCCTTTTCAGCATCTCGAACTATTTGAGATGACGTGTGAAGTGGCAGGAAACCTCTTTCTTTCTCATGAGAGATTCGTGAGAAAGTATTATCATTCTGTTTTTGTGCACTTGTTGGTGAAATGTATCACTGTCCTCTTTATGAGATTTTTTATTATTTTGTTATTATTTTGACAAGTGTGTTAATAAGAATTATGTTTCTGACAGGAACTATTTTGAATTGTCGCTCTGTCGGCCTCTGTGAACCGAATTATTACCTAGTATTGATAATTCACAATGGTGTTTAACATGTTGAAGAGACTAATTGATTTACTGCATGACTATTCATTTTTTGTAGAATTAATGCCAGAGTATGGCAAGAAGTGTCTTTTATTTTTATTTATTTATTTATTTTTCACTTGTGGGAATGGTTTAGGTTCCCCGGGATCTTGTTCTAGACAGTCCGTTTTCCGCGTCGGATTTTAATTAACGATTTCGGTCTTTCATTTGATTATCTTTCTAGCTGTCTGGTGATAGTCAGAATTTTGCTTTTCCTGTTGAGAAATAAGCTTTTTTTGTAGTTCAGAGTTTAATTCAGTGCCCAAATTAATTTTTGCAAATGTCTTGTGAGTTAATTAAAGATTTCCAGTAGGTCACGTTACCACATTCAGTTTTGTGCCTCCCCTAGGTATATATATACATATATACATAAAGGTAGTAGCCAAGAAGGAAAGTGAAACAATGGAGTAACTTACTGCAAGATCTTTCGATTCAAGGGTCCTTTACTAAGCAGACTAACATACATGAGAATCTGAGTGGACAATGAAGGGTCATATAAGCGACAGATAGTGATTATAAACTTCGTACCTGGTATTATTTTTAAAACCCAGAAATCTGGCTGCTTTATTACTGAATTTGACGGACACACTTTTAACGTCCCCCACCCCAATCTTCCCCCTCTTAGCGTGAGGGATAATAATTCCCCTGCTGTCTTCATCCCAAAGACATCGTCACTGTTGAAAACGTTTTTGTATTCACTGTCAAAATATACTTTTAAATGTTCAAAAATATCCTTGTTAAGCGTCCTCACCAGTCTTTTCATGTCCCCTGCTAACACAGCCGTCGTTGGTGTATAGGTATAGGCGTGCTTGTTATTTTTACCGCGTTTAGTAACAAACTGGAGGGAGAATTCTTCATCGCTTGATAATACAGCATAATAAACTCCTGGAAACATGATCGAAGCTAGACCCACTTCATATTCGCTTCCATTCGGTAGGAATATAGGAGCAGGTAACCTATTCACAAACACGGACGCTGAGTTATTCACGTACTTGTCCAAACAGCCTAGACTGCTCACATATATAATGTGTTCACCCGTCGTACTGGTGAAGTACTGCACACAATTTTGCTCATCTAGGTCTTATATGAAGGGTGCGTGACACGCTTTTACCTTCAATAAACTTAATGTCCTTCCCCTTCTGAATCGTCACACCAATAGAAATATAATCTACCACAAGGATTATAAACTGCATTATGCGAACCTCTACCCTGTCCACATTCCAACGTGAAACAGTCCAGGATATTTACCGTTTTATCACCCAGCGATGAGGGTTGAATAATGTTGGAATATAAGTAAACCTAATCAACAGATCATCGAGATAGGGAGTTTTGGAGCGATGATTTCTCAACACCCCCACACCATAAATCCTGTATTGCACTCCTATGTTAAACCCCAATATACGCACAACCCTAACACTAATCTTTACAAAAACTGAAACAACTCCTTCTACTTTCGCAACATCGGCATTCATGTATGTGAGGCTCATCCCCTTAGTCATCATTCCATGAAAATAACCTTTCCCTACGAATAATACCCGAAATGTATGCACCGTAAAACGTTTCCAGTTGTTCTGTAATGTATGTATTGAGTTCTCTAGTCAATCTATTCACATTCCCCGCTAATAAGCCAACAGTGGGAACATACGTGAAAGCTTATGAGCGAGTTGTCGAACTCTGATTAAAGGTGACTTTAAACTGAAGTGTGAAATCTTCATCTTCTGGTGTGACAGCGTAGTATTCGTTTGGGAGTTTAACCCCTATGACACCTAATTCATATTCTACCTCTTTTGATGAAGTTATGGGAGTGGCCAACCTGTTTATAAATTACACGGTCAGTCGGGAAATAAATCTAGGCACACCCCACTATTCACATATACAATGTGATCGCTACGCATGCTGAACACACAATGCTGGTAATACACGTTATTGAGGTCTTATATACCACACAGCTTAGAAGGGATGAATAGAATGTATAAAAAATTAATTGTATTTATTATACAAAATAATGGAACATACATATATACACATGTACACATACAGGTTGGCAAACTTTTTTTTTTTTACATAAAAAGGTCACACAGCTACTCTTAGTTCAACCCTGAGGCTTAATTTCTCTGTGTCCATCACTTCCAAATGTCTCAATTTGGAAAATGAATCCCTCAACCGCACATCTCCCACACACTTCTCTTCCATGAAGGATAAAACTGACTCCTTGACAACTATACATGTGACCTTTCCATGGCGTTTCATTTCCTCGCCAAAGGAGATAATCACAGGTAGGTATTGGTTTAACCAGATACAATTCACATGACCACTTTGTCCTATCCCTGCGGGGAATAGGACATATTTCACATCTTCACACAACACTTTTTTTTTATTGAATTTTTAAACTCTTCAATGATGAATAGAAGTGATTGTATCCCATTTCTCTCGTATCGTTATGCAACCTTTCCACATGGTGTTCATCCTTAGAATACATTATACTCGATTAGGCGAATTCATTGTCTTCCACAGGTGCACCAATTCCATATTGGGTGAACAATGTGAAGATGATGGGAAGGTCGGGTTCTTCAGCATTGAACGTATTCTCTCCCTCAGGTGCTGTCAGAATGGTGGTACCTTCTCTCCCACGGTGTTGGAGTGAAGCATAACTAGTCCTGGCTCTGTTGTAATGGTGACCCGCGATGTCAGCATAGGGGTAAACCCTCACGATGTCTTCAACTAATCCATAATTTCAACATGTTACATAGTTAGTGGCTACAACCAGGCAACACTCCTTCTTCTTGAACTTGGTCTCAGATAAACTCCCCAAAACCAGCTTGCAGGGTGAAAAAGCCATCTTGAACAGTGAATGGGAGTGTGCACATTAGCACTCGGTGAGCCTAAATACGCTAATGCACTCTTAAACTTGCTTGGGTTTCCACGTCCTCTCCTCCCCATTGTCGTGATCATGCTAAGCTCTGACCCCCTTCAAAACTTTATCGAGCCCACACGATTGGACAGGTTCATCTCTGGTAATTTTGCGATATGCCAATACAACTGCTCCCTTCGAAATCTTATCACACCCGCAGGAATGAACGGATCCACCTCTGATAATTTTGTGGTTCATCAATACGGCAGCCAAAAATCCCCCTTTTTCTTTGCTACCCTGTTCTTCATTGTTCTGCTACCTCCTTTCTTAACCGAATTGTGCCATGCTTATATCTGTCTTTTTATATTGGTATTTCTCACCATCCGTTCACTAATACCTCCATATTCGATTAAATCATTATAACTGGGTATGTTGCTATCATCTGTCCTCTTATTCGCTTACATTCTCTAGCCACATCTAAAATGTTATATCCATTAAGCAGGTGGGACAGGTCTCCTTCTTCATTCCATTCATTTGTGCCTGAATTTTGCAGATGATTAACTAAGGTATCTGATGATCTTTGAACAATATAGGAATAACACTAGTCAGGTCGGGATTTACTCTTTTGCTGGTATCTTCGCGGTTGAGGACATCTTTATTACCAGATTGACAGCGTAGCAATGAGATCCCCATTAGGGGTTCTACTTGCTAATTTCTACATGAGTGTCATCGAAGAAAGAGTTTTGAATAAGATCCCCTGCCCTCCTCAATACCATCATTACATTGACGACACCTTCATAAAATTCGACAGAAAAGAGAATCTTTAAACCTTAAGAAGGACTTTTGAAGAATGCTCCGTTCTCCACTTCACGTGTGAACGCAGCGTTGATGGTGCCCTACCTTTCTTGGATGTTTGGGTACAGCAGACTCCTACGGGATACACCACCACGGTGCATAAGAAACCCAGGAATCTGGGTCTATGCCTTAATGGGTCCAGTGAGTGCCCAGACAGATATGAAAGATCAGTGGTAGATGCCTTCATCCACCACACCCTTACACACTGCTCCACCAGGAAGATCGAAAGGCCCACACAAGTCCTCATCAACAATAACTTCGCAAATTGTATGGTCGAACGTCAAATGCGGGACTCCATAAATAACTGGCACCGGGAAAGCACGACTGAAACTCATGACCAAAGTGGAGCTATACAAATATTTTATAAGAACTATATGTGTGGAGTATATATTATTTAAGGATGTACTATGTTTTGCTCCTGCCTTCTCCTTCTCTGTTTTTGTAACCCAAGTTTGATACGAGTGTTGTCCCATCAAGAGGCGTTATCTCACTTTGTTTACATAAGGGACTCTGAGAGACAATGGTGGTCAATACCCCATACCTACATATCTGTTAGGTCATTTTTAGTAATATTATAGAGTAAAGATTACTAACATTGTAAGGGATATTATAATTTACTGTTGTCATTGTAAATATACTGTACTAGATTATTAAGGGAGGAATTTGTGTTTGTTTCAGACTGTAGTAATGGTTTAGTTGAGTAAAGCTTGGGAAGCTGCAGCCAAGTGTTTTATTGTCATCACAATTTACTCAGCTTAACCACAACCATGGAGAGGGTGCTGAAACCTGCTCGTCTGGATGTCGACCGAAGTTCCCCAACAGCAGCGAAGGAGTGGCGACATTGGCATAGGACCTTTGTGAACTTCATCGAGGAGTGTGGTGAGAATGCACCTAACAAATTCAGGACACTTGTAAATTGCGTGTCTCATACAGTGTTTGAGTATATTGAAGAGTGTGCAGACTTTGAGTCAGCTATAACTATACTAGAAAGACTGTATGTGAAGACACCAAATGAGATTTTTGCCAGGCATTTACTTGCAACAAGGCGACAGAAGCCAGGTGTATCACTTGATGAATATTTGAGAGAATTAAGGAAGTTAAGTAAAGACTGTAATTTAAAAGCTATCAGTGCTGATCAATATCGTGAGGAATTAATTTGGGATGCCTTTGTCTTTCTTCAGCTCACATATGCCAATGCCTCCTAGAGAACAACATTCTTGACTTACAAGGTGCCTACAATCAAGCTTATTCCTTGGACCTTGCACAAAGGAATGGTGAAGCCTATGCTTCTCTGACTGCACACACTGCTGTTACTGTTACCCTTCAGAATCCACCAACATCACAAGTTCTTCACTCAACTGCAGTGGTAAACCTCAAGTCTTTGGAAAAAGATGACATGCAAAGCTCACCTGATACTTCTGAAAAGTCAGCAGTTGCCTCTACCTACAATGCTAGAAGTACATGCCCAGCATGTGAAGCTATCTGTCATAAATGTTCTCGGAAGGGACATTTTGCTCGAGTTTGCCAGTCTAAATTGACAAAAGCGTCCGTAGCTACAGTGTTTAGTTCTCATATTATGACCACAGTGACAAGTGTTCCTCATGGACTTTCACAGGCTGCTACTGTAGTAACAGTTAAAGGCAGGAAATTGAGTGCCCTAATAGATTCATGTAGTACTGAGAGTTATATAAGTGAAAAAATTCCTCAAGAATTAGAACTGAAAGTGCATCCAAGTAGTAAGGGAATTAGTATGACTCAGAAATCTTTATATACTAGTTCTCCCGGATATGTTGTGGCCGACCTCATGCTTGGACTCAACAATTAATCCTATCCTGATACACATCTTGGTGTACTGAGGGACCTGTGTGCAGACATAATTCTTGGGCTAGATTTCCAGAGACAGCATCTAAGTGTAACATTTGAATTTGGTGGGCATAAATCTCAGTTAACTTTGAAAAGCAGTAATAACTATTGTGTTCTTACAGCTGCAGCACTAGAGGAACCATCACTCTTTCATAGTTTATCATCTAATTGCCGACCAATTTCTACCAAATCCAGACATTACAGTAAGGATGACCAAGACTTTATAGGAAAGGAAGTAAATAGGCTACTCAGCGAGGGCGTAATTGAACCAAGTTTATCTTCATGGCGAGCCCAAGTTGTTGTCGTGAAAAACCCAGGTGATCAGCATAAGAAGAGGATGTACTGAGCTGGATGCATACCCATTACCAAGGATTGATGACATGGTGAATAATCTTGCTAAGTACCATGTGTTCTCTACATTTGACTTGAAAAGTGCATATCATCAGATACCAATTAAAGAGTCAGACAAGAAGTACACTGCTTTTGAGGCAAATGGTGGTCTGTATCAATTCTGCAGGATTCCTTTTGGAGTAACGAATGGAGTAGCTGCTTTCCAGCGAGCAATAGAACAAATTTAGTAAGGAAGAAGTTTGCAGGGCGCTTTTCCTTATCTTGACAATATCACAATTGCTGGAACTACACAAGAAGAGCATGATCGCAATGTAGATAATTTTCTAAAGGTTGTGGAATGAATGCGGCTAACTCTAAATGAATGCAAAACTATCAAATCAGTGCGCTCCATAAAAGTTCTAGGTTACTGTGTGGGGAATTGACATATACAACCAGATCCTGAGAAACTTCGTCCAGTGCAGGAACTATCTCCTCCACAAGATCTGGGATCCATAAGGAGAACTCTAGGTATGTTTGCTTACTGTGCCAAATGGATTCAAAGATTTTTCCAATAAAATTCAGCCCTTTGCAGCTACAAAGAAGTTTCCTCTAGATGTAAAAGCTCTAAGTGCCTTTAACCAACTCAAAAAGGAACTTGAAGATGCAACCCCGTATTCAATTGATGAAAATGTGCCATTTGAAGTTGAGTGTGACGCATCTGATGTCGCTGTCTCTGCAGTTCTAAACCAGGGTGGTAAACCTGTTGCTTTTATGTCCAGAACACTGCAAGGGAGTGAACTTCGCTACCACATTGTTGAGAAAGAGGCTACTGCTATCATAGAAGCAGTACGTCGATGGAGTCACTACCTGGCCCGGCATCATTTTACTATAATAACTGATCAGCAGGCATTAGCATTCATGTTTGACAATAGAAAGTGTACTAAGATAAAGAATAACAAGATACATGAGTGAAGGGTGGAACTTGCAGCTTTCAGCTATACAATACACTATCGCCCAGGGAAGGAGAATGTGGTTCCTAATGCTCTTTCCCAAGCCTCCTGCTGCTCAACCTTCTCTACTTCTACACTTACTGACCTTCATAATAGCCTTTGCCATCCTGGGGTTACCCGACTGTTGCACTTTGTAAGATCAAAGAACCTCCCATTTTCTACAGATGATGTCAAGAGGGCCTGTGCTCCTTGTAGGATTTGTGCAGAGTTAAAGCCTCGGTACTGCCAACCTCCTGCAGGTACTCTCATAAAGGCCACTCAACCAATGGAGAGACTCAGTATAGACTTCAAGGGACCTCTACCTACTGCTTCATGTAATTCATACATGCTTACACCTGTTGACGAGTATTCATGGTTTCCATTTGCTTTTGCATGTCCTAACATGAGTACCGAGACTGTAACCAGATGCCTGGAGCTGATATTTAGCTTGTGTGGGATGCCAGGTTACATTCACTCTGACCAGGGTGCATCTTTTATGTCAAACAATCTCAAGGTGTTTCTCTCACAAAAAGTGGTAGCGACAAGCCGTACAACTCCGTATCACCCAGCAGGGAATGGCCAGGTAGAGAGATTCAATGGCATCATATGGGAGGCAGTCAAACTAGCTCTCAGGTCCCAGAACTTGCCTGATATTTAATTGGAACTAGTACTTCCAGAAGCACTACATTCTTTAAGGTCGTTGCTGTGTACATCTACGAATACCACCCCTCATGAGTGGTTCTTTATGTTCCAGCATCGTTCCAGTCATGGGAGCTCCGTACCTTCATGGCTAATGGATCCTGGACTTATATTGTTAAGAAGGTTTGTACGAAATAAGAATGAGCCATTGGTAGATGAGGTTGAACTTGTCAATAGTAATCCGACTTATCCCAATATAAGGTACCCTGATGGGTACCTTATATGTCTGTTCGTGACCTAGCTCCTTGTCCTGAAGGTCATCTCTCCTACCACCTGTCAACCGAAGGAACAAGTAGTGTTTGTAGTGTTCATCTTGACACCGCTAAAGAACCTACAATCAAGGCTCCACCAGAACCAGTGTCGCAGGAGCAGACTGTAGCAGATGCAAATCAACAAGAGCAAATGAACAATGATCTTGGGCCTGAACTGAGAAGGTCTACTCATGCTTCTAGACCTCCTATGCTCTATGGCTGGGACTCGACTTTATTAGTTCCTATTCTGTGTTTTATATTCTAGGAGGGGAGAATGTGGTATATTATTATTTAAGGATGTACTATTGTTTTGCTCCTGCCTTCTCCTTCTCTGTTTTGTAACCCAAGTTTGATACGAGTGTTGTCCCATCAAGAAGCATTATCTCACTTTGTTTACACACGGGACTTTGAGAGACAATGGTGGTCAATACACCATACCTACATATCTGTTAGGTAATTATTAGTAATATTATAGGATAAGGATTACTAGCATTGTAAGGGATATTATCATTTACTGTTGTCATTGTAAATATACTGTACTAGATTATTAAGGGAGGAATTTGAGTTTGTTTCAGACTGTAGTAATGGTTTAAGTTGAGTAAAGCTTGGGAAGCCGCAGCCAAGTGTTTTATTGTCATCACAGTATGCACCACAAATATTTAGAAGACGAAAAGGCTATTAGGAAAATAATCAGTGAAAATGTCTCCCCCACTGCAGAAGGTGATAAAATGAGCCTCATAATATACAATAAAAATATGAAAACCAGCCAGCTGCTTCTTAAAAACAACCTGGCACCCCCAGAAACATCTTTAAAGAGAGGGAGTGTCATCTACGAATTCACATGCCCAGTGGAAGGGTGCCTACACTCCTATGTCGAGATGACCACTACCGGACTCTTCAAGCGTGTCTGCTGACATCTTCAAGAAGGGGCCATTTTTATTCACTACAGAAGACCAGAAAGAGCTGAGCTTATAACGAACACAGAAATTATTGACCATGCACCAGACCTGAGATGTCTACGTTATCTATATTAGAGAAAAAGCCGACTATCAACGCAGTAAAAGAAACAGAATTTCTTCCTACCATCATAAGAAGAAATACAAGAAACCATATACTGTCACGAGAGAGAGAGAGAGAGGAGGAGGAGAGATTGAGAGAGGGAGAGAGAGAGGGGGGGAACAGGCGAAGGGAGAGGGGGGAACAGACGGAGAGAGAGAGAGTGAGAAAAAGAGAACAAGACCTTGCCTTACAGACCTTACATCTTGTTCGGGTTGCCCCAGGTCTCTCAGTGTGAGGCACCTCTAATGTCTACCAGAGAGTTGCTAGTACATCTTCCGGTATATTTTGCATCTTCCAATCTTGGATGGTCTGGGATGCAGCTTAGATATTTGTCGAGCTTATTCTTAAACACATCTACGCTCACTCCTGATATATTCCTCAGATGAGCTGGCAACGCATTGAATAGACGCTGCATTATCAATGCTGGTGCGAAGTGGATTAATGTTCTGTGTGCTTTCCTTATTTTTCCTGGTATAGTTCTGGGCACTATTAATCTACCTCTGCTTGCTCTTTCTGATATTTTTAGCTCCATGATGTTTTCGGCTATTCCTTCTATCTGTTTCCATGCCTGAATTATCATGTAGCGTTCTCTTCTCCTTTCTAGACTATATAATTTTAAGGATTGTAGTCTTTCCCAGTAGTCAAGGTCCTTAACTTCTTCTATTCTAGCAGTAAAGGACCTTTTTACATTCTCTATTTGTGCAATATCCTTTTGATAGTGAGGGTACCATATCATATCGCAATATTCAAGTGGACTACGAACGTATGTTTTATAAAGCATAATCATGTGTTCAGCTTTTCTTGTTTTGAAGTGCCGTAACAACATTCCCATTTTTGCTTTACATTTTGCCACTAGAATTGCTATTTGATCATTGCATAACATGATCCTATTCATCATCACACCAAGGTCTTTAACTGCTTCCTTATTTGTGATTGTCTCATTATTAGGTCCCCTATATGCATATAGCTTTCCTTCTCTGTCTCCATAATTTATTGATTCAAATTTATCAGAGTTAAATACCATCTTATTTACCTCTGCCCAATCATATACTTTGTTAAGGTCTCTTTGTAGCGCGTTCCTAACTTCATCACAAGTAATTTCTCTACTTATTCTTGTGTCATCTGCGAAACTACTCACTACCGAATCCTTAACATTACTGTCTATGTCTTTAATCATAATAACAAACAGTAATGCAGCTAACACCGTACCTTGTGGCACACCGGATATTACCTTAGCTTCATCCGATTTCTCATCGTTTGCAATAACTATCTGTCTTCTGTTGTGTAAAAATTCTTTTAACCATCTTTCTACTTTATCCACTATATTATGTTTTCTAATTTTCTTCGCTAATATATTATGGTCTACCTTGTCAAAAGCTTTTGCAAAGTCTAGATAAACCACATCTGTTTCATTTCTGCTTTTCATATTTTTGTATATGTTTTCATGGTGGAATAACAGTTGGGTTTGTGTACTTTTTCCGGGTACGAAACCATGTTGTCCTATATTAAACAAATTATTTTTTTTAAATGTTTCATAATATTTTTCTTCATTACCCTTTCATACACTTTCATAATATGTGATGTTAGACTCACAGGCCTATAATTACTTGCCTCTAGTCTTGATCCACTTTTGAAAGTAGGGGTAATAATATGCTAATGTGCTCATCATAAATCTTGCCTGTATCTACACTTTGTCTTAATAATATTGCAAGTGGCTTTGCAATAGAATGAACTACTTTCTTCAACAAAATAGCAGGGACACCATCAGGACCTGCAGCAGCTCCATTTTTAATTTCATTAATAGCCTGCACAATATCAGCTTCATTAATATCTATGTCAGCTAAATATTCACTATTTTCATCCCTTACTTCTATATCATTATCTTCATTATCAATTCTAGGGGTGAATTCTCTCTTATATCGTTCTGCCAATATGTTGCATATTTCCTTTTTTTTCATTTGTTAATCTCCCTTCAATTCTAAGAAGGTTTATTCTATTTCTATTCTTCTTTTATTCATCTTTTTCGCGTACGAGTATAATAGTTTGGGGTTTTGCTTGATATTTAATAGGGTTTTTTCTTCCAAGTCCCGTTTTTCATTTTCTTTTGATTGTATAATCTTTTGTTCTGCATTTTCTATCTTACTTTTTAGTTCTATAACTTTCCATGCATTTTTTCTTTTGCAAGACCTTTTTTCCACTTTCTGACTTTCTGGAACAAGATCCTTCTGTCTCTTGGTATGCATGACTGATTGTTTACTTTCTTTTCTTCTTCGGTATATATTTATCCACTATTTTCTCTAATATTTTATATAATATCTCCGTATTTACCCTTACGAAAATGTTATCCCAATCTTTGTTTAATTCTTCATTTATCTCTGACCATTTTATATTTTTACTGTAGAAGTTGTATTTTCATATCCTTCCCACTTTTTCATTTCTTGCTTATCTCTGTTTTCACTTGCTTTGGAATGGACTGTTAATTCTATGACATTATGGTCTGAAATACTCGCATTATAAACTATTATTTCTTTAACATAATTCATCTCGTTCACAAATACTAGGTCTAAAGTATTTTCCTTTCTTGTTGGCAGGTGATTTATTTGTTGAATGTTGTATTCTAGTAGCATATCTAGTAGCTTTTCGAATTGCCTCTTATCTTCTGCACTACTATTGCTCTCTTTTTTATATGTATAAATACAACCACAATCTCTTATTCGTTCTTTCCAGTCTACGAAAGGAAAGTTAAAGTCTCCAGATAGGAGAATAGTCCAGTCCTTGTGATTTCTACATATATCATCCAATTTTTCTATTATTATGTCAAACTCTTTTAGTATTAGGGGTCTATATATTACTAATGGTTCATTAATTTTTCAGATTCAAATTCTACCGCTATTAGTTCACATTCTGAGTTACTATATTTCTCATATATTTTTCCTTGTTTTTTGTCTTTCCCATATATTGCGGTTCCCCCTTGATTCCTATTTTTTCTATCTGATCTACAAGTTTGGAACCCTTTTATTTGATCATCATTCCCAGTCTCTTGGGAATACCAGGTTTCACTTATATTCATTATATCTATTTTCTTTTCAATTTGGGTTAGTTCTTCTAAGTACTCTATTTTTCTTTTTGAGTTACTCGTAACTAAACCCTGTGCATTCATCACTATGATGGTTTGCGTGTTTTTTCTCCATTCCTTCATTTAATATGGGTAATAATAAGGATTTTCCCATGTCTCTTTCCTGTTCTGGTATGTTGTTCTTTTCTTCATTTCCAGAAATTCTGACATTAAAAAATCCAACTTTTCCATAATATTTGATCTTCCTTCATCATAATTATTCATTTTGTGTCTGAATCTGAAATTTCTCCGTATCTGCAATATCCTCTTGCATCATAAATACAGTTCTTATCTCTTGAATTTATCTTGGAGCTGTTGCTTGGAAATATTTTGTTGACACACCATATCGCGGTGATGGGTGGTTTTTTCCTTTCACCTGATATTCTTTGTTCCTCTCTTTGTTTGTTTCTTTCTTATTTTGAATTTTATTATTTGATTGATTGTTTCTTTGATTTTGATTCATGGCTACAGGGTGCATATATTTATATTTTTTGTTGAACTTACATCCTTTTCCTTCTTTTAGGTTTTTGCATATTTTTGGATGTAGATCTCTGCAATCATCCTCATAGCCGTCTAGGTATGCACATTTACCATATATTTCATAGCTGTGACATACCTTAGGATGTTTGTAGTAACATTTTTCTCCGAATCTGCAATACCCTCTTTTCAAAAGGTTGCAGACTTTGTCTTTCTTGTCTATTTTTTCCTCTTTCCCATCATTGTTTAGATCTGGGTAGAGCCTCTTCGGGATTTTCTTTTGTGTTGTCATGTCGTAATTTATTTCTTTGTAAGTATGCTGCTTGATTGCCTCATATGTAGTATCAATGAGTATCTCTGCATCCATACTTTTATCGTGTTCTTTGTTTTCCTTATTTTTTACTGTCATTTCAGTTTTGTTTACTTCTCTTCCGTTTTCCTCTTCTTCTTCTTCCTCTTCCTCTTCTTCTTCATTTTCAACTATTTGTACATGCAGCAGTCTTGATTTAATAACATTGTCTATCCATGATAGACATGTTGAGCAAAATATTCTTGTATCTTTTCTCATATCTTGCATTACTTCAGCACATTGCGGATGCGTTGGAATGTTGCATGCAGCACATTTTCTTATTAGGTTTTGTGGATTAACTATGCTATACCACACCTTACACAGTTTGCATGCTTTTGGCATTCTTTTTCCTATTGCATCAATTAAGATATTACCAATGTTCACCTTGTTCATTTTCTTTGTCGGAATATGTTGATTTATGCATATTTTCTTTATGAGTCTCTTGACCACTTGGATTTTATTTGGAACTTCCTCAATTATTTTCAAGATGTTTTCTGTTGATTTGTTCCAGTTTTAAGGATCATATCCTTCTAATATATCTATGAATGCTTTTGCATCTTTTTGGTTATGGCTGTTGTTGATCTCATAGATGAGAAATGCCAGCTCCCTTCCTGCTACCTCATCATATTGCGAATCTGCTAAACACGCTAAATTCCGCCATTTTTTTCCACAGTTGGAACTTACTGCCATCCTGATCTGATTTACAGTATTTTACTTGATAAACTAACTTAGTAGACACTTTATACTACTATTTTCACACTAATCTTATCACCGACAGTTCATGAACAACTCTAGATATTCATAAATTTCCAGACGAATGTTAAACGCGTGATATCTGTTGATTAATCAGACTGTGCGCGGTAACGTCTCACCAAGCAAAATGGCACTGAGAGAGAGAGAGAGAGAGAGAGAGAGAGAGAGAGAAAGAGAGAGAGAGAGAGAGAAAGAGAGAGAGAAAGAGAGGAAGAAGCAGAGAGAGAAAGAGGGAGAGAGCGAGTGGATGACATGTCACTTGGACGGCTTATAGTACATGCCACCCAGGTGGTAGGTACCCCAACCAACACCCAACCCACGCCAACAACCCCGGACGGACCTAGAAGATCTTAATGCCACAGGGACAGATTTTGTCACCATCCAACGATCAATTAAAATCCCTGATAACCGACCTACCCACCGATGGTACACCCCCTGCCTGCTATAAATACATGCAAACATGCAAAACAGTATCTTCACTTTGTTGCATACTCTCATAGATGAATGCCTGTGTGTTGTCGACACGTCAGAGGAAATAAACATAAGACAACTGAAATCTTTATGTATCCTTAGGAAACCTGATATAGGTACCAGCTACATGCTGTTGAGAAATAGATAATACGAAGAATTGAGAAGATTCTAAATAAATTAAATGCTGTTGAGACAGCTATATTATTATTATTATTATTATTATTAATTATTATTATTATTATTATTATTATTATTATTATTATTATTATTATTATCATTGGGGCTGTATACCTGACTGCCGGACGAAGCTCCTCTGTGCTTGAAGTTCATTTTTATGTCGCTGTCGGAAATAAACTTTCATTTCTTTCCATCATTGCTGAAGTTTTGCTATTTAGCCCATAGCTAGATCCTGTACCCCATCGGGAATAGGTATACTACTCATTTACAGCTGAGTACTCTGAGGAAATTGTGGTAAAGGTTCTTTCCCAAAGAATTAACGCCGAAGAGAGCGGTCGCCCATCCAACGACTGACTAGCCTCAATGTTGCTTAACCAGTTCATTGATGATTACTATTGTCCGTGGTTCTTTTGATGCAAACATGCCCTTTTCATAATTTGTGAATTTAATCAGCTGAATTCAACGTGAGATGAAGAATTCTTGCAACCTCATCGTAAAAGAAATGTCGTTGGGTATCTATGAAATCAGAGAACGACCGTACTCTCTGGTATGCAAGAGAGGAGAGACATAGAGCGTCAATAACATGGAGTGGCGATCTTTCAACAGAGGTGTGTTTTCGGGCATCCATGTTGAAACTTCCGGGCCACCTTAACAGTACTATTGTGCAGATGAAAAACATGTCGTTTGATTATCACAAGAACAAGCTATCTAATTACAATAAGTTAATTACTACTGTGCAATATATTTCGAAATATTGTTCAGAGATCTGTTGTAGTTGCAGTAAAGAATTTTGCATTGTTTCTGTATATTAGTTCAATCAAAGACAGAATAGGCCAGCATAGTCATTTCTTTCAGTTCTAATGCTTTGGGACGATGCTTTAGATTTGTTAAATAAGGACTTATTTAGACTACAAATTCTTAAAAGAAGAATTAAAATCTAGAAATACCTATCGAATCAATATGTCTATAGGGCTATTGCTTGTTCAAGATTCTTTCCCTTGTTGTAACAATCCTTATTGGCTATTTTTCCTTTGGCATGGTGATTCGATAACCTTTCCCATACAGAAATGATTTTTATAGATTTGAAAATAACTTGTACTTTGAAAAGGTTTAAGTAATATAGTATCTTATCAAATTAATAGTTTTAAAGCATAGGTCTACAAATTCATTTTCTTGCTATCACCAATCTGTGAGACATATCATTTGATGAAAATATAAATTAAACCCGGATTTATTTACAAATATGAAAAAAAAATTATGCTTTTTTACTTAGACTCGGATAATAAGTGTTGCTTTCTGTTATTTGTTTACGTCGTTTAAATGGACTCTCCTTGCCAAAATGTGACGTTGTGACGTTTCGGAATTTCGATAAGAAACCACATAGGAGATGATATGCATTTTGATAAACACCTCTAAGACTGCCTTTGCATTTCTGAAAGTGAAAAATTGATGGCATAGACCGCACCCTACAAGCCTACATATTACAGATAATTTTTAGTGACTTAAAATACAACAGGTGTAATTATGCATAACAGTAATTTGTCTAAAAGGCAAGCAAGGCTTGTTGGCACAACTAATGTATGTAATATATGTAATATAATATATAACGAGGTAGAGCGTTCTTACTTTATATTATGTGGCAAAATAAAATATTAATGATGTTCAAATGAAAAAAATTAAATTGTCACTACATTTATGCGCTACAATATATTATGTTGAAAGTATAAGACGTCAGCAGAGAAAGCGTATCTATTGCTAAAAAAGATATAAATCTGACTAGCACAAAATTATGGGTAGCTATACATGGGCGACCGCACATAGGGGCAAAGGAGGGCCACTCGCCCCCCCCCCCCCCCCCGAAATCCTGGGGAAAATTATATATATGAACTGATCTGTATAGAAAATTCATGTGTGAGACGTAACGGAAAATCTACTAGATGTGTTGTGCGTAGCTATGTGTGATCAGAGAGTAACGATCAGATAGATATCGCTGATTCATCGATTTGATCGTTGGTGGCGTTGCGTGGGTGATTCAAATGAGTGCCATACATCGAAGAACCTTATTGGTTCCTTTCAATTATAAGAGGCCAATCAGTTTAGACCTGTGACCCAAACAAGTTCAGTTTGAAAAGTTAAGAGTCAGTAGGGAATTAATGGTCGACGGGTCAGGGCACGTCTCAAAGACAGTGGTCAGAACGTGTCGCCTTAGTATACCTTCCGACTATATAATAATCATATAATTAGTAGCGTAATATTAGCAACAGGGCCCTGTGTAACTATTAAGGAAAATAAACGCGTTAATTTTATCTTACGCGTTTCATTGTACTGGTAGAACTCTTGTATGATCGAAAATCAGGTCATATATATATATATTTATATATTATTTTATTTATATATATATATTATATATTTATGTATGTATATATAATATATATTATTATATATAATATATATATATAATTATATATGTATTATATATATAGCTATTTATATATCTATATATATATATGTATATATATATATATTAAATATATATATTATATATATATATATATATATATATATGGATATATATATATTAGTATATGTATTTATGTATATATATAGAATATATATATATATATATATATATATATATATATATATATATGATGTATTTGTATATATATTTATTACATTATAATAGTTATTATATATTATATATTTATAATATATTAGGATGGATATGGGAAGCGTTGCTATCAACCAACATACAACAAGGAGCTGAAGGAGACGTCATGTACTAGTAATTGTCCATTTATTAAACATGCTGACGTTTCGAGGACACAGCCTCATTTTCAAAGCTGAAAAACGTAATTATAATATATAAAAATATTACAAAACTTAAGAATTAAGAAATTTACAATTTAAGAAATATTTACACTTTAAACAAAAATAGAAAAATAAAAAAAAAAAAAAAATAAAATGAAACAGACAGAATGAAAGAAACAGACCGCTACCTTTCAGGACGGGAACCAATGGACCTAATGACATAAAAACAGAGAACAGGGGCACACTCAAGACAGGTACAGTGTTGTGGAGGTAGTTTGATTGTTTAAAGGAGGAACAAGCTTCTTAATATATAACGATTCGATTATTGCTAATTGATGAGGTGAGGTGGCTCCGGAGAGAATTTTAAAATGTTTATATTCAATATGTTGTTTACATTTTTCGGCATGATCACGTACATTAGAAAATTCAGGATTAGTTAATTTATTGCCTATTCTGTAACTAACTCCCCGATGACAATCAATTCTGACTTTTAGTAGGCGACGAGAAGCCCCCACATATTTCCCCACCTTACATTTGGGGCAAGTATATTTTTTTCTAACATCTTTATGTGCCATCTAGAGGAACAGTTGCTGTACAACTGTCCCCTCTCTTTTCTGAGGAGGCCCACAGATGCGGCAGCGGTGCCAGTAGGCTGAGGAGGACTACAGGCGACGGCATCGGAAGGGTGAGCAGGTCCACAGGTGTGGCAGCAATGTCGGGCAGGCTGAGCAAGCCCCAGGAGCAACTGCAGCATCAGGGTGTTGAGGAGGCCCACAGGCAGTGATGTCGGGGGGGGGGGGGGGCTGAGCAGGCCCTCGTGTGTGGCAGCGATGTTGGGTGGGTAAAGCAGGACCCTGGGTGCAACAGCAGCTTTGGGAGGTTGCCTGGGGACTTGCAGGTGTGGCACTGGCGCCGGGGGAAGAACCAAGGAGGACCGCAGGTTCGGCGGGTCGAGAAGATATCTGGCGTCCCCCGGTTGAGGCAAAGGAGGCTGCGACGTTGGATGGATGTTTCTGGACCGCCGCCTGATTTTGCGTTGGCTGACCTGCACCCAGCTACCCGCCCTTGAAAAATGCCAAAACACGCTAGGAAGCTGTGCCATGATGGGTCCGTTAATAGCGTCGGTGTCGTCCTTGGAATGGGGCTTTCATAGACCTAAACTGTGGTGCAGTATTGAGTCCGCTAAAGGTTCTCTGAAAGTGGGCGGCCGTAATTAGTCCGTTGAAGGTTAGGCCTAAACTGCTGTGTCACCAACTCCGGGAGGTCACCAGTTGTGAGGACCAGAGAGTAAGACAGGTAGCTGGGTACTGATGATTTATTACGTTGTTGTTTGAGATTAAGCTGGCCTTGTGCCAGCACGGGCTCTTGCTCTATAGAGCAGCCCGTAGTGATTTATTACAGACGAACTGGGTTGACATAGATAGGTGCGGACGGATAAGTAGTACAGACTCGCACCGAGAGCAGAAATGACTCTGACAGTAGATTTGTGTTTTCTTACAGACATACATTTAGAGATAATACGACATACAAATAATGAAAGGCCGCGGAACGCTCTATAGAGCGGTTAAAACAACTCGGCTTGATGATGAGATGCAAAAGAAATATAGAAAAAGCGTTGTCCTTACAAACTTTTGTCATCGATCACTTTGCTAACTTGATCAGGCTTTGTTTAGTCTCATACTCCCATTATGCTTGATTGTTGCTTGCATCTGTTTCTCATGCATTCGTGCCTGGAAGGCTCTCACAAACAGTCTTCCATCCAAGTAACGACTAAAATAATTTTTACTTATTCCGAGCATACAATAACTAGATAATTCCACGTGGTTCCTCGAAATTCAACGTCACAGAGTTGGACAACCACTCCTGAACATCTATGTAGTTGTCACGGAAAATTTTGAACATCATTTCCATAAGTCAAACAAGTTTTCCCTACAGCGTATAATGCTGTGTGAAACTCTCCGTCACGGCTCATGAAACTCTCAGACGCGGACCATGAATCTTTCAGCCACGGACCAGAGGTGGCCTATGTTTTTGGCACCTTTATCGGCTCAAGACGCAAGATCATGGCTAACTTTAAAGTTGAATAAAACAAAAATACTACTAAGGCTAGATGGCTTCAATTTGCTATGTTTGATGATTGGAGGGTGGATGATCAACGTATTACCAATTTGCAGCCTTCTAGCCTCAGTAGTTTTAAACTCTCTCTCTCTCTCTCTCTCTCTCTCTCTCTCTCTCTCTCTCTCTCTCTCTCACGGGAAACTGGCAATTTCATTTAAATCAGATTGAATCTCTTGCTCTTTTATTTGAAAAAGAGAGCAACCACTCTGTTCAATCACCTTTTTACATAAAATATAAACAAAATACACACTGTTAGAGAGAGAGAGAGAGAGAGAGAGAGAGAGAGAGAGAGAGAGAGAGAGAGAGAGAGAGAGAGAGAGAGAGAGAGAGAGAGAGAGAGAGAGAGAGAGAGAGATGATTTTTTTACTCTCTCCCAACTTGTGTCACTGTGTGTGTGTGTGTGTGTGTGTTATTATTATCACGCGATAAGAGTCGAGCCGCTGCCATCCATGATCCATCCATCGTCCGCTCCGTCATCAGGGTTTCGAAAGAAGCAGAGGAGTCAGAGACCAGAGCAGCACATCTAACGAACTCCAGATCTACTTCGTCGCCATAACACAATCTGTCAATAGCCACCTAAAACCAACAGGTTACTTCCCAATGTTGCGTACTTTATCCAAATGCTGCTGACGTAAGTCCTTCCATTTCTTGTTCTTAGGTCAGTTAACATGATGTAGATAAGACTGCGCACAGTTACGATGCACTGTCACGTAGATCAGTCGTCATGTCAGACAGTAACGAGACTTGCCATACTGAGATACCTAGTATAACTAGCTAGTAGGTAGTAGTAGGGAGTCCTCAGACTGCGGCGCTCGTGATGACACTAAGCTGAGCCTCAGTACCCGTGATCGGTGACCTCATTTGGGTAGTAGGTCTCTCAGGGTGATGGCTTAGGCTTCATTCCATTTACTATGTAAGTTGTTTTTACTATGTAGGTAACCGTTTTTTTCCCCAAATTTTAATGACAAAGTAATATTAGGTATATATAGGCTAGGTATTGTATGAAATAGGTAGGTAGGTGTCACCGAGGGCGGTCAAGTAACGAATATCTAGCTATAGTTACCTAGTAGGTGGTAGGTACTATAGTTGGCTAGGTAGGTAGCTAGCTATATACTACCTAGCTACTTAGGTTAGGACAAGACAAGTTTGGGCCACATACACAGCCAGAAAAGTGAACTCAAAGGAGAAGGTCTATCCAACCCAGTCTTGCCAAACAAGTGTGGGCACTTCCAAGAGTGTCTTCACCTTCTTTCCCAAATGCTCCAAAAAAAAAAAATTATCTCTACCTATTTCCGAAACTTGTGCAGCCTAGGCTTGACTTCTGTATCCTGTGAGTCCTTCCGAGGCTGTTGTTTTGAGTGAAGTAGGCCAGCGTCAGTTTGCACTACCTATACAACCAGAGGAGGGAGATTGGGGTGTGTGAGAAACCCTATCCTTTCCTTAAATGCTGTGTCCTTGACGTACCTAGTCAGACCTCACCTTAGGTAGTGAATCTAAGCGAAAAATCCGCATCTGGTATTT
>NC_087202.1:82410599-82441749 GCF_015104395.2 Macrobrachium nipponense | reverse complement strand
AAAACGCCATTTTCCTTATTAGTTACAACATATATATATATATATATATATATATATTATATATAATTGGGTATTTTGGTATTTTTGGGTAAGCAAAAAAATCTAACATTCTAGTAATATTCAATCATTTAACCTTCATTTTAAAACAAGTTGGAAGTCTCTAGCACAGTATTTCGATTTATGGTGAATTTTTGAAAAAAAAACTTTTTCCTTCCCTCCACGCGCAGAATCTCCGAAATGCTTACGTCACATTGTCGTAATATTTGCACCGTTTCATATTAGCCGTTACATAGAGGTGTATATATGAAAATGTGCACAATGTCATGTCAAATATAAAAAAAAAATAATTTATGGTCGTAGCTTATATCATTTTTGAAATATTTGCATATAAATCACGATAAATAGAAAACAATCGACATTCAGTCAACTTTCACTCGACTGAAATGGTCGAAAAACGCAATTGTAAGCTAAAACTCTTACAGTCTAGTAATATTCAATCATTTGTCTTAATTTTGAAACAAATTGGAAGTCTCTAGCCCAATATTCCGATTTATGGTGAATTTTTAAAAAAGTTTTTCCTTCCCTCCGTGCGCTGTATCTCTGCCGCAAATCTCCGAAATGCTTACGTCACATTGTCGTAATATTTGCACCGTTTCATATTAGCCGTTATATAGAGTTTTATATATGAAAATGTGCGCAATGTCATTTAGAATACAACAAAAAATAATTCATGGTTGTAGCTTTTATCATTTTTGAAATATTTGCATATAAATCACGATAAATAGAAAACAATCGACGTTCGGTCAAATTTGACTCGATCCAAATGATCAAAAAACGCAATTGTAAGCTAAAACGTTTACAGTCTAGTAATATTCAATCATTTATCTTTATTTAGAAACAAATTGGAAGTCACTAGCACAATATTTCGATTTATGGTGAATTTTCTAAAAAACTTTTCCCTTCCCTCCGCTCGTGGAATCTCCGCCGCAATTCTCCGAAATGCTTAAGTCACATTGTCGTAATATTTGATCCCTTTCATATTAGCCGTTACATAGAGTTTTATATATGAAAATGTGCACAATTCTATGTAGAATACAACAAAAAATAATTCATTGTCGTAGCTTTCATCATTTTTGAAATATTTGCATATAAATCACGATAAATAAAAAAATCGACATTTGGTCAAGTTTAACTCAACCGAATGGTCGAAAAATGCAATTGTAAGCTAAAAATCTTAGTCTAGTAATATTCAATCATTTATCTTCATTTTGAAACAAATTGGAAGTCTCTAGCACAATATTTCGATTTATGGTGAATTTAAAAAAAAAACATTTTTTACGTCTGCTCGTTATGAATTCATGCATCATTTTGTGATAATATTTTCTCTGTGTTGCTTTGATCGTTTTACAATGTGTTATATACCAAAATTATCGCAATTTAGTGTACAATACAACAAAAAATTAACTCACTAGCTTTAACCGTTTTGCTCACAGTACGATTTGTATACAATTATATATGAAATTTTTTTTTTCACGCTGTCATATATTCCAATATTTATATATGATAATGATATTTTTTTAATTTCTGATGGTTGCATACTGAACATCAGCCAATGTCAAAAAAAGGAGCCAAAAATGAACTCTTAATCTTGAAAACTAAGAGTGCTGTGATTTTTTGAAAAAAACTTTTTTTCCGCTTTGGCGCTCACTCGCGAACCCCGCCAGCATACGGGAGACGATTTCTGAAATACCGCTTCGGCGTTTAAGGGTTAATAGCCCGTGCTAAACTGTTTTCACCAACCTCGTAAAAGTCATAGGCCTAGCTAGCAAACCAAAAGGCATCCGCGTAAATTAAAAATGTCCCTTGGACAGTGAAAATGCTGTGTATTCCTTGCTATCTTCATTAAGAGGAACCTGCAGAAACCCTTGCATGAGGTCAATGGATGTATATATTCTACGTTCCCTTATTTCTACAAAAAGATCTGGTATGCACACAACTGGATAACGGTTCTCATTCAAGTGTCTAAAATCGACGCATACCCAGACAGATCCGTCCTTCTAAGGCACTGCCAACAGGGGAAAGTTGAAAAGGGACTCAGTACGTCTAATAATTCCTTCCTCTTCCCATTTACTGACCTCTTTCTCTACCTGTTCTCTGATTTTGAAAGGAATGCGGTATGCAGGAATAAAAATGGGTTTTGTCCCTTCTTCTAGATTAACCTTATGTCCTAACACTTTAGTTAGTCCTAACTTATCCTCTTTTAAAGCCACAGTATCTCCAAATTCAGCCAAAACTTTGCTTACCGCTTCTATATGCTCTTTGTAGTCTGTATGAGCTAAGTGCTCTCTAAAGATTTTCTTCCTTATTTGCATTTCTGCCTCTGAAAACTGTTTTTCCCTCTACAATAGCCACTGAATCACTATTACTACTCCAATCTTGAAGGTCTTCCACATAAGTGTTCTTCTGATACTTCTTAACTGTATCGTTGCAATTCAGCAATTCCACCCATGTAACCCCAGTATTTGATACTTTGTTCACCGATACTGTGCTAATGACCCCTCTTAGTTTCTTGCTACCCTCAATTATGCACACCTCTTTGGGTCTTTTCACTTCCCTCAGTCTGACTTTCACCATAGTTCTTGTACCTGGATTTAAGATAACATCCTCTGATAAAACACCTTTATATTTGTGATCATTAGGCATAGCACCTTCATGTTCCGCATCCACATAAATATCACCCTTATTTATACTAGTGTCTCTTATTCCATCCATCATTTCTCATACCACCATTATTAATGCCACCAAATTATCACCAGTACCCCTATTATAAGCACCATTATCACTGATATCCCTAACATAACTGCCATTGTCACCTCCGTTATCCCAAATATCACCATTAACACTGCCGTGATCACCAATATCCCTGGTATAATCACCAATATCACCACTAGTATCCCCAATATGATCACTAATATTACCGCTAGTATGCCCCTTATTAACCTCTGTATCCTTGCTTCAATGTACATTCTCACATGGAATAGAAACACCCGGTATTCCAACTGTTATGCCACTAAAACCTGCATGGACCGATATCCTTTGTCTCCTACTTGCAGGATGGCCCAGGAAAAGTCTGTTGCCCAATGCAACCCCTTTTATCACCAAAATGGTTTTATTAATACTCTATCGCCCAGAGTAAACCTAAGGTATTTAATCTATGGGCTTGCACATCACACACAGTCTCTATTGAGGGTTTCAAAGGGAATTGGGAGAACATGGACTGTACAGATCATGGTCCAACAAATTCACGGAGGACCTCGTGTCAATGAAAATTGGGATCTTTATATTCCTCACTGTTCCCTTTACTATCGGCCTGGGCTCTGGGGTCCCCACACGAGACCGCCATGGCACATACAAATCATCTGTACCCTTTTTGTTGATCGGCTTTGTCCAAAAATTTCGCCAACTCTGCCCCTTGAGTAACTTGCCTGGGAAGCTCTCATATTATAACTTCCAGATTTCTGAGGCGTGGGTTTTGCATCCCTCCATTTCTGAGATGGACAAGACTGCCAAAAGTGATCTTCACTTCTGTATATTCCACAATATTTGACTCTACATACTTTCTTTGTGTGCCCTGGTTTATTACAGTGGAAACTACGCAACTGCTGTTGCCCTTGAACCATAAATCCTCACTTATATTCCACTTTTGCACACAAATAGGGAGAAGGAAAATTTGAATCTCTTTGTGTTGTATTTCTTGGACTGGTCACATTAAAAAAATGTACTATCCATCGTGGGACATTTGGACATGTGTTTCTGAATTTGGGAATAATGAGTCCCTCATCTGATGTGGGTTCAATCTTTTCATCAAAGCTATCTACAATGGCGTCTGGGACATCGTGTAAAAGCTGGGAAAAATGCATGAGTTTCTGTAAGCTGTTAAGTGAGATATTATTCCGATTTACCCATAAGGACTTATTCAATTTCTGTATCCATTCTTCTGCTGAGTAAAAAAAGTTGAGAACTGTACTCAACTAGGTTTTTATCACCTTTCCTAATCCTGTAAAAACCTCTAGCTCCAATTGGGAAAGAGGGTGGATGATTGTTTATAAATATGTCTCTTAGTTCAAATAATTTTTTTTGTTGGAGAATCGTTTGTCCTATTTCTCAGAGCACTCTTCATTATTACAAGCTCTCTATGGAGAGAGAGAGGTAGTTCACCACATTCAAGCTGTAAAGAAGAGGTCGGTGATGATATAAAGGTTCCTGAACATATTCTACGGCCCTCATTATGAAATGGGTCCAACATTTTCAGTGCTGCGTTTGATGAACAGCCATATATTTCGCTACCGTAATCAATGATAGTCAGGACTTGTTTATACAGTAATGTAAGGGTTTGTCTATCGGCTCCCCAAGTAGTGTTTGATAATTTTCTAATTAGATTTAATGCTCTTTTACATTCTGATTTCGAGTATGCTATGTGAGGTTTCCAGTTTAAGTGAGTATCAAACACTAAACCTAAAATTTTAAAGTTTGTCTAATTGGTATACTGTGATTTCTGATTTTTAAATCTATTACTTCACCATCCCTCCACCTTTTATTTTTATAAAACACGACTGCTTGCGTCTTATGTATGGATAACTTAAATCCTACAGATGAGGTCCATTCATTTATTTTTATTATACTTTTATTAACAATGCGCTCTGCATGTTTAAAACGAGAGGCTGAATAATATAGGGCAAAATCATCCATGTATAGGTTGCTTTTAATTCCAGTAGGTAGATTTTTATTAATATAATTAATTGCTAGGGTAAACAGTGTGCCACTAAGGACACTTCCCTGTGGAACACCATTTTCAAGTGGAAATGTTCATCAATTCTCACTAGAAAACTATTTGTTAAAAAGTTTTGGATGAACCTAGGTAAATGTCCAAGGATGTTGTTATTTTGTAAAGTTTTTAATATAGGGTGGGACCTCCATGTAGTGTCATAACCGCCTTTCAATGTCAAAAAAAGACTGCTGCAGTTATTTGTTTTCGCATCAAATCATTTACATATAGGTCTTCGAGGTTAGAGAGGAATCTAACGTAGATCTGTGACCCGAATTGAGTGGGAGTCCAAATTTTATTTTCTCGAATGTGCCATGTTAATCGAGCATTTACTCTTTTTTCTAGTAATTTGCATAAGCAACTTGTTAAGAGAAATCGGTCTGTAGTTATTCGCATTACTTGGATCTTTCCAGGTTTGGGGATAGGAATTATTATTGCTTTATTCCATTCATCAAGAAATAAATTTCTAAGCCATAATTATAAAATTGTAATAAGTCTGAAAGTGTGACTTTGCCAGAGGTGCTAAGTGGCAGATCATCTCAAAACAAATATTATCACCTCCAGGAGCAGATTTATTGCTGTTTGTGAGAGCATATTCCAACTCTTCCATATTAAAATTTCTATTATAATATATTGTTTCAAAATTTAATGTTATTAGTTGTGTTAGTTGTACGTACATTACTTTTCTTTGTGCAGAAGTGGTCATCCAAATGTCTATCACTGCTTACATTTGCTAAGTTTTCTCCTATTATATTACTTATTTCTTTTATTTTTGGATCAATTATCTTTTTCCAACTTTTAATATGGCATGTCTGGGTGGTTTCACATGGGTACATTTATTTTCCCCAATTTTTCCCATTTTTGTATGGGAGTAAAATCAGAGTTCTGATACATATTTCCTCCATGAAATTATTCTTCTTTAAATAACTTCCTTTTTAAATTTTGCAGATATTTTGTTGTATAGAGGCTTTAATGCATCAATACCTAGCAACAATATAGTCATTTTTTGTAAAGTATCTTCTAATATTGGTAATGTTTTATTTATTTTACTGAACTTTATATTCAAATTATCCAATCGTCTCCCATTGCGCATTTTACATGTATTAATTCTGTTAGCTCATCGGACGACCATGGAACTTTGTGCTTTGTTGGATGGGGTTTTGAGTTTGGTATTGCTTTGTCAGCAGCATTTTTAATGAAATCAACAAGAAACTTATTAGTTTCATTATGGTCTTTTAGATATTCAAATGGTGGTATACTTCTAGTGTACATTTCATACCACTTCCAATCTGCTTTATAAATGCCATAGTGAGGAACATGTTTTGCTGGATTATTTTGTAATAAGGAAGTTAATATTGGGAAATGACTGCTGGTGAGCAAGTCATCAACTGTACTCCAATCCAAACTGTCAACTATACTTGTTGAACATAGAGTTAAATCCACAGAGGAAAATGTTCCACGTGTTTTTGAATAATATGTATCAACTTCATCATCATTAAAATACAGCGCACATCATTTGAATCCATAAATTCTTCTGCTCAATTTGAGTTTGAACAGTTACAGTCCCATACTGGGTTGTGAGGATTAAAGTCCCCTAATATCAATACAGGCTCTTTGGCATTTTTAAGTAATTCTCCAAGTTTATCAATATTGTAATTTTTATTTGGTTGGTTGCATAAATTATAAATGATATAATTATCGTTTTTTATTCGAATTTTAATATCCGATATTTGGAGGTCAGCAATGTTTACTTTGTCATAACTTACTTTGTTATGTACAAAAAATGCTGTACATAAATTTCCTTCTTCTTCCTGTGATGTTGATATTAAGGTATATTTACTATTGTTGGTATTGTATTACTGATATGTTGTAAACATAATATCATTGGTTCATATTCCTTTAATAACCTTTGCACTTCTCCCAGGTGTAATCTGGTCTGTAGACCATTTTACGTTCCATTGTATAATATAGTTTTTTAGAATATTGTTATATCGGTCGTGTTTTGTTCTCTTTTTTGTAGTATTATCAACTTGAATATTTCTCAAATTTTATTTACGACATTCAGTTGTTTATCTTTATAATATTTTAAGTGCTCAATACACATGCATCCTTTTTCATGGGTGTTTAAATCAGTGGCCTCTTTCTTTTTATATTTCATAAAATTTCTTGTTTGCTAAATAATCTTTTGTTATATTTTTTTTTATTGTTGCACAATACAATGAAATAATCATTACCTCCACATGTGTTATCATGTATATCTATTGCTTTATTTGTTCTTGTTGTACCGATTATTGGTGATGGAGTAATCTCATCACCCTTGACAAAGTCACCATCGTCCATGGTATGGTTCTCCTCCACTTCTTTGGTGTTTTGGATCTCTGCATCTATAGGTTTTATTATTATTTTAGAAGATAGAGGTATGTTCTTGTTTTGTTTTTGTTCTTTCTTCATATCTTTTGTGTTTGGTTTGACCGATGTTTCTCTAATTATAGTTGGTTTCTCTGTTTTGTGTGGTATTCTCTCGAAAAGTATTTTTTTCTTTAATTTCTGGTCACAACTTAATCCTTCCACGTCTGTGGTAGTATCTTCTTGTGCTTCTATTTGCATTAATATTTCAAATTAATTTGATAGAATATTATCCATATCATTTGTACCAGTTTCCCGATTCTTTACTATCCTAGTTTTTTTATCCCCTATACATTACTATTTTCTTCTTGAGACCTATTTTGATGCATCTTGTTACTTCCATCTGTATGTTTTTTGTTTCATTACTGGTTCCGGTTATAAGGGAATACGTACGTTTCTTAGCAGGATCTTGAATTCCTCTCACTTTCAATTCTAATTTAGCCTCTGAAGACATAACTGTTCTTTCTTTTAACATTTTTAATTCCATGTTGTATATGTAATACATGGATTCTTTGGATCTTGCATGATGATTCTGCTCGCAGCTTACACACTTAGGTTCACCGCAATTCCATTGTGTGGTGTGTTCTGTAGATCCACAGTAAGCGCATACCGGTTCATTCCTACAATTTCTCTTTTTGTGTCCATACTTACTGTAATTTTGACACTGGAGTGGCTTTGGAATATAGGGTCTTAACTCTCTATTTTGCCCTCAAGTTTTTATTTTCTGAGGTAGATCTGAACCCTCAAATTTTATTTTTGCTATTTTCAGTACTTGTTTATTGCCTTTTTAACTTGTCACATCATACACCTCGCAATCCTCAACCTTGGGGTATCTCTTTTTGATAGAGTCTAAAAGCATTTTCTTATTGATTGATTCGTTGTTATTGTCAGGAAGTACAATGGTACCCTGAATGCTGTTCATATTATCATGCTTTTCCACTCTAACATTAATGGTATCTATAATCTTTAAAGACAAATAGTCTTCAGACTGGCTTTTTGTTGTGGCTTCCATAAGCCAAGTCTTCTCTTTTATTTTTCTGAACGACATTTCTGCCGTTGGATGTCTATTTGGTAAAAAATGTTCTAATTTCAACGCTGAAATATTTTGTTCAGCTTCCATGGTTAGAAACCTTGACTAACTTCCACGCCCAAAGAGGGAGTCATATAAAAGTGTTTAAATTTCGTCAGAATGAGAATCCCTCTCACCAGGGTGGACCAACTGGGGGAGGAACAATATTGTTACACAGTGGTAACTGCCCTGGGATCTTCACCTGGATATACGCCACACCCACAGTCCATCGAGATCGGACCCAGCACTGTGAGCATGGCTTGACATAAAAATTTCCCCTCGTTTGACCACGTCAGGTACTCTAGTTACGAAACCATGACAAGGCCGTCAACAAAAGAAGAAGAGGGGAAGGGGGAAACTTTAGAGGAGGAGGAGTAAAGGAGTTAAAGGTCCCAATGTTCAGTTGAATCCACAGCAGAGAGCGTAGGCATAAAGGGGCAAACTCTCTCTGCAATGGATCCCTAAGCCCCACCTCGTCAAGGAGTTGGATCAGGGGTTTTTGTGTAATGCAAGCTTTACATATTTACCTTTTATCTGCATGAAAACAACAGTAAATTGTGTGAACCCTGTATTCGCGGACTCACATATTCGTGGATTTCTCTCTGGAACATATACCCTGTTATTCATGGGAAATTCGCATATCGCAGTATTTTTCTAGGAGAAAATATCCACAAATTTCAGCTTTTTTTTTGTCAATTTCATCATAAAATGCATTTTTGTGATAATACTATTTAAAAAACCAGGTATACACATTTTTAGTGTTTTTTTCTTGCGTTTTAACCAACAAAATAGGCAGTTTTAAGAGTTTTTATTTGGGTTTCAACTATGTATTTCCGGATTCTAGCTATTCGCGGGATGTTTAATATGCATCCCCCCCCCCCCCCCCCCCCCCCCCCCCTCCCCCCCCCCCCCCCCCCCCCCCCACCACAAATATGGGGGAACACTATTTATTTCCTTGCTGATCTTTTCTCCATAAAGAATAAGGGTATAATGTACAAATATGGCAGTCCTATTCCATTTAACGTCAATTGTAACATAACTACGGTGGTTGTTTACTATCATATGATGGCTGAACTGCAAGAAAAACAGCTGATATTATCCCATTAGGTCCATAGCAAAACAGCGGTTTCTCATTACGTAGTTTATGGCAGTACATATTTATGCAGAGTAGTATATTGTTACTAACAATACTTTTATCATTCTCTGTTTTTTTAACTTATTTAACTAGAAGATGGGATAGAGATGGAGGAAAAGAAATTAGTCTATTGTAATTTGGTGTCTCTCGTTGCCTGATTGTATGGTGTTGTCTGCACCCATCGAGCACAAAATTTGAAATAATTTCCAAAATATTGTCGTACTGGTTTCAATTGCTAACCCCATCATAAAATACAATTATTGCAAGTCAAATTATCGACTAACAATCACTACCTGTACAATGTCTATGAAAAAACTAATAAAATAGGCAAGTCTAAACTTTTTTTTATTGGTGTTTAAACTATCAAAATAGGCAGTTATAAACATTTTTAGAAGGGTGTCAAGTATTCATGGATTTAAACTATTTGTGGGGGGGGGGGGGTGGTGGTCCTTACCCCCGCCCGTGAATTCCAAGGATCAACTGTAGGTGGCCCTCCCAAAGGATATCTACTACCCATGTCTTCTTCTTTCCCACTGTTATCCCTACACTGAGGGGTCGGTTGCCTGATACGCCCTTCCTTACAAAATCAGGCATGGTTTATCATTTGGCAAAGGGGTTTTTACGACCGCATGACCTTGCTGTCATCAACCACAGTTATTGGCAATGGGCTTTGCCTTTGACTAAAATGTCCACCTGCAAGGCAGCAGTTTCCACAGTTATTGGCAGTGGGCCTAGCATTTTACTATAAAGTATGACTGCAAGGCAGCAGTTTCCACAGTTATCGGTGGTGGGCCTAGCCTTTTACTTAAAAAGTGACACTACAAGGCAGCAGCTGTCCTTTTAGTTGCCTTTTACGACACGCAGGACCTATGGTGGTAGCATTCTTACACCCCTACCACAGGGTAAACATCTACGACCCATGTCTCAGCTCTGAATCACTGCCATATTGCCCAATGGCTCGACAGACACCCAACCACCCACCAACAGCAGCATGTGGAGCCAGAAGGCTAGGAGTCCCCCTCGGGACACCTTTGAAGCCTGGGTCTTCTTACAGCTCGTGGGGTAAGTGTTAGACTAACCCAAAGGTTGAGCCACAAGGGCATGGGATAACCTAACAGTCTTGGCCACTACCTGATGAACAAGACTTGTTATCCTTGATATGATGCTTGTCCACTGCAACATCTTTCTGCTCTCAAGGGAAGAGGTAGATCCCTGGAAAATGGTCCATTCTGTAGAACCAAAGCTGATTTCATGCCAATGAACATGGATATGATTCACGACAGCATCCATCCTCAGTAAGAACACGGTCGCCCAAAAGTTTTCCATCTAGTATGCCAGGTAAGTGATCATCCTACCTCCAGGTTGACACAGTCTCCCAAAAGTGGAATCTTCCCCTGGAACAATGGATCCCGAGGAAGAGGAGACCTTGGCTTCTGAATGACCACAGGTCCAGCCAGTAAACTGCCAGGAAGACTGCCATGGCAGTTGCTTCCAGGTTTGCTGCTTCTTGCTGCATGAGGATGTTGCTCTCAGCAGTATGCTGCTGCAGCGATAGGTCGACCTGGACCTATGCAAACCAAATCTGGGTCAACCTGTTTCATCGGCAATAGCTCCTCTGAGGATGTACAATACTTCTTCTGTCAAGGCAGAGGAGGAGAAAGTAGCTTGTCGGAACCATTAAAGCAAAGCGAACTCTCCTTCCCAGATATAGATACGAGAGTTCACTTGCTCCAAAACCCTTTGGAAAGCGTGTACCAAGGCAGGCCCACCAAGGCCTTGGGTTCCTTCTTAGAACCCCAAAAGGCTTTGAGAAGCGATGGACAGTTCACAGACGCAGCCATGACCCCTTCCCCTAAATTGTTGTGCTGATGAATCAGCTTCCTGGTCTCTAAAAAGGTCCTATGTGTCTCAGGGGTGTACGAATCCTAGGGGAGAGGACCCTCACGTCCTTCCAGAAACATGGTCCTCCCAATCAATTCTTCCTACAGGGGGGAGAACCTTGGCAGAACCCCAATCCCTTCTTGACCACTTGGGCATAAGCATGGGTCAATCCGAGGACCGAACCCAGAGCATAAACCTTAAATGGGGGGTGGGGCTTGTATGGGGTGTGATGTCCCAGTCGGAGACCCTTCTATCTGACTCACGCCTCCCGGTATTACCCCAGGAAGTTGAGGCGACAGGAGAGAGGGATAGGAATGCCAAGGGCGATCACCAACTAGCAGTGGCGATGACTGCATGGGTCTGGGAGAGTGGGTCCCGCATATACGGATGAAGGGGGGCTGTCCCAAAGAGAGAGAATGGGCTCACATTGGCACATGTGGAAGCTACCCCCAGGTGGGCAGGCTTGTTCATGCGAACATGAGCAAGAGCTACCTTGGGGAGAGCGACCGTGCACTCTCAGGCGTGAGCTGAGGCTTTCCTCCCAATGTGCTCCAGTTCTTCTTGAGACTGTTGGCCATCCTGGCAAGAAGGAGACTGTGTGGGGGACCTCCTTCATGCTTCTCCGAGTGTGCAGACCCTCAAGTTAGCAGCACCTGAATGGAACTCTGGCTGAGTACTGGCAGAGGGTGAAGAAGCACCTGCTTGCTCGTTTGTTGTCTCTCACACAGTACCTTTACCAGTCCGGGGAGCAGCCTCTGCAGTGCTGGCAGGTTGACTCGAGGTTTCACGGAACCCGGAGGACCAAGAGTGATATGGGCCTGCCTGGGGGGCTGCTCACTCGAAGCACCCAAATCACGTTCAGGACGATCATCAGTAGATTTCTCTACCCAAGTGTCCAAAGAGACATGGGTAAAGGTAGGCACAACACTATTCTGGGAAGTGACTTCCCAGAACTAGTATTGGGTACGTGGGTACTCTTGGTGACCCCCCAACCTGATGCTCCTGCGTCACAAGGTCTCAGCGAGACCTGTGACACAGACCCCAAGTCCAAAGACTGGGGAGAGTGAGCAAGAAATCTGTATCCCCAGGTGGGAGAGGCAACCTTCTTCTTCCTCTGCTGGTGAGCTTTGGAAGAAGGGGAGGAGGTGGCAGACAACGGTGATGAAGATGATGACACCTCTTCTTCAACACCTTCAGAGAGCTTGATGATAAGTGAAAATTGATGATAACTGCGCTTATCAACAACAATAACTGGATTTTGGCACCGATGACCGGTTAATGGCACCTCTATTAGGTATGTAACCGTGTCAATACTCTATTATCGGCATCAATAACCAGAAATAAGCGCATTTTCGGTGTAAACAAGCACCATAAAACCGGATCACCGACAACCAGGGACTGCCTGTATTAACTTAAAAAGGGTTAACTAAATATTATTATAAAGGATTAGCTTATCCAGACCTCTGAGCCTAACGATGGCTCTTCTTGGGCTGGTTTTCAGGAATTAATTATAAAAAAAAATTTAGACTTTATTCAGGAAACCAGTTTTACTTAGGAACATGATGATCCTACTACATACAAAATCTTTGCGTTCAGCAAGAATGCCTTTCAATGTCGTGTTATGCAAATATAAGTTTCTTTAATGATTCAGAATTGGACAATCGACTAATAAGTGTTGGACAGCTATTGGTGTCTGGCATGTACTACATTTCATTGGGTCTGGATGTGGATTTGACATCAAATGACCGTGTGAAAATCTAGTATGGCCTATACGTAGTCTTGTTAGTAACACTTCTTTCGCTCTTTCTTTTTAACACGATGACATCCATGGATTAACTTTGCTTTTTATATTTCTGTTTGTTTGTAGTTGGCACTGATGTCCAATCTATTTGCCAGTCTTGATATATTAGAGGCTTAATTGAAGTTATCCAGTCTGATACTGAGCCATGGTTTATTGTTGATGGAATAGTGTGCAAGCTAATTGGCAGCTGTATTTGCTTTTTCGTTTCCTTCAATTCCCACATGTGCTGGAATCCAACATATTTTTATTAATAATCCGGATGAAAAAGTTGGTGTATTTTTATTTGGACTTCTTGTACAAAAGGTGATTTGTAGACTTGTACTTGTTTATAGCATCAATAGAACTTCGTGAGTCACTGAAAATTATGGTGGAAATTGCTCTCTTCTCAGATATTATGTCTAGTGCTATTCGTATGGCTGCGAGTTCAGCTGTGCATATTGTGATAATGGGGGAAGACTTACCTTAACTAACTTATCTTTTGAGAATTCATAAGTTGATCTCCCTTTCTTCCGATGTGCTCCAACGCATGTTGGCAGTATATTTCTGTGCTTGCCATATTTCTTTTTAGTAGATACAATAGAGCCATGCATATTTTTACTCTTTTCAAAGTCCAGGGTGGTGGTAATTCCATTGCTGGATGGAAAATTGTTTTGATATTATGTGAATTCATTAAATATTTGGTTCTTTGTGGGAAAGAGCTAGCACTCTGGTTTTCTAATCTTTGGTTATAATTCAGAAAGCAGGTAGTAGCAGATGTTCCTGGTTGAAGGGAAAGGCCCCTAAGCGTAGTTATCAAGTTGCGGTGTGATGTTTTATGGGTAATATACCTGCTTCTACTAATTGGGAGTTTATAGGGGATAATCGAAATGCTCCCGTGCACAAACGTATTCCTTCATGATGCAGTGCATCTAGTGTTTTTAGTGTAGCTTCTGAGGCAGATGAATATATTGGGCAACAATAATCTATTATAGCTAGTATTGTTGCTTTGTATAACATAAGCATAGTGTTACGTCCAGTTCCCCATTTGGTATGTTATAGTTTTTCAATATGTCTAGGGCCTTTATGCCTTTTTGCTTTAGTATATTTGAGGTGTGCTTTCCAGTTCAAGTATGATCAAACACCATTCCTAGGTATTTAACATTTGTGCATAATTTAATTTCGGTATTACAAAGACAAAGCTTATTGTTTGTTGTTTTAACCATCTTTTATCTTTATAGAAAATTATTGCATTTGCTTTATCCATTGAAAATTGGAATTCTACACTGAATTTGCCCAATTGGTAATATTTGAGATGGCTGTACTTAGGATTCTCTAGGCATGTCTTAGCGTGTTACTTGTATAATTAATATATGGCAAAGTCATCAACATACATGCTATTTTCAACTCCTTTTGGTAAATTTATTTTAATATCATTGATTGCTAAAGCAAATAGAGTACAGCTTAAGACATTGCCTTGGGGGATTCCTTCTTCCAATACGTAAACATTTGGATAAGCATCTTCTATTCGAATTTGGAAAGTTCTATCTGATCGAAAATTGTTAATAAAAATTGGTAAATGGCCTCTTATACCTTCAGAGTGAAGTTTTTGCATGAAATTATACCTCCATGTTGTATCATATGCTTTTTCTGTGTCAAAAAATATTGCCACTGATAATTTTTTCTGATCAAATCCTTTTTGATATGATCTTCTAGACAGGTTATTGATCCTGATTGTATTGGTGTTAGAATTGAATTTTGTTATGGCATATGTTAGCCGTTAAGTAACCATTTTTTCTAGTATTTTACATAGAAGGCTTGTCAAAGATATAGGTCTATAATTGGATGGACTACTTGAATCTTTCCCAGGTTTGTTTATTGGGATAATGATGGCGTTTCCATTTATCTGGATAAACGCGTTTCATCCAGATGGTGTTATGGAATATTTAGTAAATATGATTTGGCAGTTTTTCTTATTGTTATTATTTGTTTAAGCAGCCATTTCCGACCAAGTCCAATCGGCTGCTTAATGCAGATAAAATCTGTTAAAAATACTTTATTAAATAGAATATATTTTTAGTCATTTAGTTAAAAAAATATATAGATAAAACATTACTGTACATATTTAAAACAAATGTGTATGAATGAAATGATTTATACATATTTTAATATATCTCTATCTAATAAAATTATTTATATATGTTTCAGTAGATCTGTATCTGTTAAGAATTTAAAAATCTTGCAAACATTTGAGTCGTCATCTAGAATGTCCTGCAATCTAGGAGATGATTCAAAGTATTTATGTCTAATATGTGAATGCTTAGAGCATTCAATTAAAATGTGTTTCACAGTTACTCTGGTTTGACAGGTATCACATTCTGAAGGAGGCTGATTAGACGTAAGAAAGCCATGAGTTAACCTTGTGTGCCCATTACGCAGCCTGCAAATAGCGACCTCATGGTTTGTCTGCTTCTGTAAAGAATTCTTAAAAAGAATTATAGTGGTCTTTATCCCTATAAGTTTATTATTTTCAAGTGATATCCACTGGTCTTCCCAGATTTTATTTAAAATAAATTCAAAATAATTTTTAGAGTCCTTATGATACGTTTTGTACGTTTTATTTTTATCATTTATTGCTGCTTTCTTTGCATTTTAATCAGCAATTTCATTGCCTTCAATTCCAACATGGCCTGGTGTCCAGCACAAGGATCTCTTGATATTTCGAATGCTTAAAAAAGGAATATTTTCTTGTATTGCTCTAATAGCAGGGTGGTGATGATTAAAAGACTCTATTGCTTGAATAGCACTTTTTGAATCACTATATATAGTCCAATGTTTGCTGGGAGTTCTAGGGATTTTATACGGAGCCAATGAAATTCCTGCCAATTCAGTGGAATATATGGAGCTATAAATAGGCATTCGTCCATGATAATCTTTTTCGTCTGTAATAACAGCGAACCCCACAGCAGCATCAGTTTTTGAGTCATCTATACAAATGGAGATAGTATTTGCATGAATTTCTTGGTGTTCCAAAAAAATTTGTTTGACATCGTGATCCAATTCTTTTTGAAATGATTGTATTATTTACAATTCTACTCAATTTTGATGGGTATCTTAATGTCCGTGAATAGAAGTTTAAACTATATTCGACCCTTCTTTGATCAAGTGAACACAGACCTGTTTCACTATACAGAGAAATGACAGGTGTAGATTTAAATACACCCGCATTGTGAAGAGGATCTTCATAATCAATTTTACTCAGTACCAAAGTCTTGTGTAAATAGAGAAATGTACTTCTATCTGAGCCCCACTTGGTATGTGACAATTTCTTCAATAGATGAAATACTTTACTACAGCTTTCACGTACGTAATTAATGTGAAATTTCCGAGTCATTCGTTGGTAAAAATATAACCCAAGAAATTTGGTATGGTTAGAACAAACTTAATTGGTTTTTGTTAATATGTAGCAATTTCATTTTCGGTACATTTTTCTTATTTGTAAAAGTAATGGCTAGTTTTACTTGAAGATATAGTGAATCCATGTGCAGTAGTCCACGATAAGATAAGATCAAGAGATTTTTGTAGTATGATTTGTCCTGCATAAATATCAGAGTGGATGATCCAAATGGCAAAATCATCTACATATAACGAACACTGTACACCAGTTCGTAGTTTTTATGTAATGTCATTAATAGCCATGATAAAAGGGTAAAAAGGGTGGTGCCTCAAAAACACCACCTTGTGGAACTCCTTCATATTGTGGATACTCCTTAGATAAAACACCATATATCTTAACTTAAAATGTTCTTTCCTTTAAAAATTGTACCACGTTTAAGGGTAAAAATCCTCTCAGTCCAGAATAATGCAGTTCTTTTAAAATATGATGGTTCCATGTCTTGTCATAGGCCTTTTCCATATCAAAGAAGATAGCTGTGGTATGGCTATTTGAAGCAAATGCTTTCCCAATATCGGTGTCAAGTAAAGTAAAAGGATCAAGGGTAGATCTTAGTTTCCTATATCCATATTGTGAAACGGAAAAGTGTCCTGTTTTTTTCAAGATACCAGATTAATCTGTTGTTAATCATTTTCTCAAACAATTTACATAAACAACTTGTTAATGCTATTGGTCTGTAGCTGCCTTGTTTCAAGAATGGAAGATCCAGTGCTTTCCGCCAATCCTGTGGGAAATATATTTCAATCTATATTTTGTTATATAGCTTTAATAAATATTGTAACTGTTTGGGTGAAGACGTTTCAACATTTCAAAAGTAATCATATCTTCACCCGGGGCTGTACTGGAGCATGTTGACAATGCCGATAAAAGTTCATCCATGGTAAAGCAATCACTGTATGAATAATATTGATCAGTCTCAAAATTAATTGGAATTTTTTCTTCTTTTTCTTTAATGGTGCGAAAAGATTTAATTGATGAACCTTTGGAGATATTACTAAATTGTTCAGCTAGGCAAGTTGCTACCTTTTTAAGATCATATACCAGTTTGCTATTAATTTTCAAAACTGGGACATGGGATCGAATGAGCTTTCCTAGTATTTTAAGAACTTTTTTTCTATATCTTACTTAGGGGTGTATCTTTGCACACCGACTTCAAGTAGTTACACCAAGATTTTCTTTGTCCTTTATTAAATGTTCGTTTTACTGCAGCGCATGACCTTTTGTAATCTATGTAATCTGAATCGTTTCTCGACTTCTTAAATTTTCTTTGGGCTTTACTACGGGCCTTCTTTGCTTTTTTACACCCCTCATTCCACCAAGGAACTGGACATTTAATCTTTTCTTGCGCTACAAATGGTATAGATGACTCTGCAGCATCAATTACCAGAGCTCAAAACATAACCAGAATAGTTTCTATGTCCAAATTATTATCCCATAATGGAACATTCTTCGTGCATTCACTAAAATCTTCCCAATTGGCTTTATTAATATTAAATTTATTGATTGCTACCTCTCCAGTAAAATTCAGAATACTAATTAAAACAGGGAAATTATCACTACCACACAAATCATCATAAGTGCTCCTGAAATATTTATCTGCTAGATCTTGTGAGCACAAGGTCAGATCTATGAGAGTAACTTTTTGTTCCTTGGTCAAAATGTGTTGGTTTGTCTTCATCTAATATATGGAGTTGATTATCTATCACAAAATCAAGTATAATGCTGCCTCTGGAGTTTGATTTTACATCATGCCAAGATAAATGTCTTGCGTTGAAATCTCCCAGAAGTAACATTGGTTGGGGAAGCTTCTTGATAAAGTCATTCAACTTTTCCAAATCTATATTATTATTTGGACTTAGATATACAGAGCAAATCGTTATAATTTCCTCTAGTTAAATCTGAACTGCCAAGGCATTTATTTCAGATGAAAAATCATATATTGTGAAAGGTACATCTTTTCTAATGAGTAGCATATTACCTTGCTGATTAGCTGAGTGAGGTTGATAAGGTGTGTAAAATAATTTGTAAAACTGGAGGAAATAGGTAAAACATTGAGGCAGATACAAATTGAGCTATATTCATCAATTAATTTAAGTAACTCTAACTTGTTTTTGTTAATGCCTCGAATGTTCCATTGCAATATGAATGAGGGAGAGTCATTATTTTTAGAAGTGAATTTTACTTATTTTCTTCGGTGTTACGACCCTGAGCTGAGAGAACTGTGTCCACTTTAGTTTTTGAATTGGAACTTTTGATAATATTTTTGTTGCTGTACAACGGAATTTTGCTTCTAGCACCTTAGCTATAATCTGGTGGCATAGCATAGTCTCGTACTAGTGACTTATGTTGTTATATGTTTGGTTTTCTTGTAAGTTCCTTAGATTTCTGTGAAACTCTTTCGGATGAGTCATTTTCTGAAGGGTCTTTACTGTTGGTGGTATAAACAATGGTTTCTTCTGAACTGGTAGTTTTCAGACATTTACTATTTGGACTATGAAGATTGTTCTCTTTCTTAAGTGAGGATGTTTCACTGTGTGTTCTAGGTTTTCCTATCTCTGCTGGTCCATCCAATTCTCTTAGTATTTCCTCAATTTCTTCAGTATTTTGTGTTTGTTTTTGTCATGGATTATCCTTTGAGATATATTTTCTTCTTTCTTTTGGCATTTGTAAACAGAGATATCCTTTCTCTGTTCATCAAGATGATCATCTACTGCAAGGCTGGTCAGTACTTGGAACTTATTACTTATCTCCATTGTATTGTTTTTATCTGATTTTTCTACAGTTATTTGATTTCTGGTGTTAGAAGATTGGTTAGTTTGTGAGACTTCATTAGATATAATTTTGCTTTGGTGTTTGAGTGTACCTGTAAATGTTTCTCCTTTCATGTCTTCCTTAGCCTCCTTAACTGTTATACCAAATTTTCTTGATCTGGTAAGGGCTTCTTGGAAATATCTGAAATATACACATTCCCTTACATAAGCATGGTGCGAACCATTACGGTTAAAGCATTTTCTACGGTTGGTGCATTCATCACTACTATGCTCCAAGGAGCCACATTTAAAGCATCTAGGTGAGCCCGAAGACTTACCTCGTTTTGCTGTATGTTCAAATTTCAAGCAAACCTTACATTGCATAGGTTTTGAATGTGCTTCTTTAATTGCTATTCTTTTATTTCCTATTTTCATATGTGTTAGAATTGTTTGCTGTGAAAAAATAATTTTAGCTATTTTCAGACTTCTTCCAGTTTTAACAACACTTTTTCTCTCTCATAAACAATAACTGATTTAACATTATGTGTTTGATCTTCCAGGACTTTTTTTAATGTTTCACATACAAATTCATTGGTGTCATTTTCAATTCCAAGTTTATCCAGCAACATCGTTCCAATTCTAGTGTTATAATGGGACTCGCCAGAAGCATTTACATGGTGAATTCCAAGTTTTGTAGTTTCAAATAGTTTTTTTTATTCTTGTTCAGATTTAGCCTTTACGATGACTTTGTTTTTATCGACTGAGAATCGGGGATTGTCACAGCCAAGAATTTTCTTCAGTGAACGGTATATAACCAAGTCACTTAGAGGGGTTACTTCTTCGCTTATTTCGAGTGTGATATACTGAGACCACACTGGAGGAGAAAAAATATCTTCATAGCTATTCTTTTAAATGTTCTTCTCTTTTGAGATAGAGTGTTGGAGAGATCCCATGGACAAGTCCTTTGAAGAAGGCATAGGGTCATCAGCAGAAATAAGGGGGGTTGCCATATAACGTGAAAACTTAGTTCATCCAAATATTCCCCATACCCACAATGGAGTCACACTTAAGAGGACGGGTCATCCCTTTAATTGAGGTCGTCCTAGGGATAATTACCAGATATACACCCTATCTCCAGTGCTAAGGCGTCATGATGTCCGTCGAGATCAGACACGGCACTGAGGATAGGGTTTGACATTAAACTTTCCCCTCACTCGACCACGTCAGGTACTCGAGTTCAGGGCCAGGGAGAGCCATCACTGGGCCCTGGTACTGTGAGTGTCATTGGGCCCCTACCATTTGGCGAGCAAAGTGAGCCCATCCAGCTGGGGGGATCAGGATTTTAGAATTTGACCAATTTTAAGAGCCAATTTAAAGCCATAAATGTTCACTGTAGGATGTAAATTCTGTTCATCTTGCCGTAGTGGAGCTTTATTTATTGACTTGCAGTTAACAACTTATTTTGTTATTACATTACGTATAATTTGAGATAAACAAAACTTTACTCATGAAACTCATTAAAGTGGCATTGTGCAGTAAGTCACTGTTGGCCTGTTGCATGTTGTGTATAATTATCATGCATAATAAAGTTTTGATGAATTTGAAATTCAAATTTCCCTATATTAAATAAATCATAAATGTGACTGTTTCATACAAGTATACATGTATAATTATTAAAGAAATACTCCTTTTCTTGCTTTTCTAGCAGCAAAACACTCAATTAAATCATCAAAATCAATCTTTCGTGCCAAATCACTTCATGCTTAAAAGACTTAGTGATGATAATCTCTCTTGTCCCATTGTGCTTCTTAAGTGATTCTTAATCAACTTTAATTTGCTAAAGGATCTTTCTGCAGAGGCAACTGTGACTGGCAACGTCAAGAAAATTCTCAAGGCTATGCATATATTTGGAAACAAATCTTGTAGTTTTAATTTTGTGATCTTATTAAGAAGCAGAAGTGGAGAGAGAGAGTTGTCATCTAAATTGGCTTTATGTATATTCTTAAGGTACAGAATTTCCTCAGTTAGCTTGTCACTAGAGATGTCTTTGCTATACTCAGTGCTAAAGTTTTTAGAATCATTTACTATCACTTCATCAGTCATATCAAGATATGACCACAGAAACCCAAATAGTTGTTAATCTGGAAGATGGCCTGGTAACGCTTGTTAGTCTCTCACATACTGTGTCAATAACCTTAAAAAACACTTCTTTCTTAAACCTATGTTCGTCTGTCTGTATAAGTGAATCTTCACCTGATACCTTATCATCATCAGAGTCGGAGTCATCAAAAAAGGATTTTCTTTTTCCTTTCCGAGTGACTCGAAATACTGGGTCAATGTTCATGGCAACTGCAACAACTTTGGCTTCATCATAAATTAAATGCCACTTCTTTTTGAGAGACTGCAATTCAGTTTCCAAGTCCTCTATGTTTTTTACTTCAATATCTACAGTGGAAGACTGAGCTTGAATCACCTGATTTCTCTGATCTATTGAATTCAATAACTTGAACCAAAAAGCAGCCATCAAAATACATTCAAAAGAAGACACATACTTAATAGCGGCTGCCACATCTACTTTAGTTTTAGCTGTTAAACTCTTCAGTTGGGATATTTCTTTAAGTGAAGCGAGAATACAGGTAAATGGTGTGCAAAGGGCCTGACACTAGCTACTCTATCTGTCCACCGAGTTCCAGATAAACCGTGAAGAGATGCCGCAATGTGACTCTTAAGTATCTCCCAGCGTTTGGGACTGCTCGAGCAAATATTATATACTGTCTGTACCATCCCCAAAAATTTTACTACCTCTTTGCAACAAGCAGCAGCATCAGAACCACACAAGTTTAAGGAATGACAGCCACAAGGTGAGAACAAGCAGAGAGGATTCTTTCTTTTAAGATGGCTCTGGACTCCATTGTACTCACCTGACATATTACTACCATTGCCGTATCCCTGACCTCTGCAATCTTCAAAAGGAATATGAGAATCACTAAGAAATTTTAATATCATCTCTGAAATGTCTGCCCCTTTGTCTTCTTACTGTCATCAATAAATGAAAGAAATCTCTCTTGTATCAGGTATTTACCACATTCATCACAAGTTAGGTATCTCAGGATGAATGTACTTTGTTCAGTATGTGACATATCCGGGGTAGCATCAACCATTATTGAATAATATTTGGCCTGATCACGCTCATTAAGAATACAGTCTTTAACCTTTTCGGCACATCATTGAATGAATTCATTTTGTGACGAATAGGAAAGAAAATGAGCCTGAAAACGCTTTCCCATCCTTCTGAGCTTCTCTCACTTTAGATACTACATGATCTTGAAGAATGGCATCATAACGAGAAAGCAGCTCAATTATACCAAGAAAATTTCCATTATTTGTATCACCTATCATGCTAGACTCTCCTTGAAGTGAAAGGCCTCGTTCTCCTAAAGTCAGTACAACATCCAAGATTCGTTTTAGAATTAGCTTCCATTTACTTTTCTCAGACTGAATTGATCTCTGTAACTGATCATCAATTCCAGATTCCTCTTTCAAACGTGCTTCTAACTGACGCCAGTCTAGATAACACTGTTTGTGGTAGTTTGTATTCTCATGTTCTGGAATGCGGTTATAAAGTTTTTTCCATGACGATTGTTTTCCAATGCCACATGAAGCCCAAATTTGAAGGTGTTTTTGGCTGTTGTGTACATCCTGCAATAAACAGTCGACAAGGAAAACAAAAAAGTGCTCTTTTACGCTGACTATACACTAGCCAATCTCGTTTTCCAGTTTCACCATTTGGTCTCTGAACTTTCAAAACTGTATAAGGGAAACTGTTACCCTTATCATCTGAAGCAATTTGACTTGGTATTGGCTGAGGGCCCTGTCTAACAAAATCTTCAATCTGCACTCGAGATGGCCTATCAGGGATCAAACCTATATCTCTTTGTTGTTCAGTGTCTTTGGGTTCTTTGCATTTATTACATCGGATTCGGCTTGTTCGTTTGGGCATCCTGGACTAATGACTGTGAAGTTGAGGGGTCTGACTCTGAGGATGAGGGCAAGATATTCTGTTTCTTCTACATTAGTGTCTATTGTGTCTATTTTCTTAACACCCACTTCAAATAATGTTCTTGCACACTTTGAAACAGCTCTTCCCTAGCCTGTTTTTCTTTCCGCTTCTGTGCACCTGATTTGTGAGAATACATTATGCAGTCTGAAAGAAGAGGAAAAAAAAACTTTTACCCTAAAGGTTTCTAAAGCACAATGGTGATAAGGACATTATGACACTTACACCATTACAGGTACATACTCAACAGTTTTGGTCAATTTGTTTAAAAAATGTACATGTTGTTATTGAACAATTTCATTTAATTTAACAGGGATGGACTTGGACTCAAAAATCGACTTTGGAAATTTTTTCTTTGAAGCAGCCTATTTGGTGAGCAAAGCAAGCGGCAAGCCTATAAGCTATAGACCTGTAGGTATAACCGCCTATTTAGGCATTATCCAGCTAAAGGGTAAGAACCATGCGATGTAAGCCTCCCCCTCCCCTCCCCCAAGAAAATTATGAAAAACAACAGGTGTGACTGTCTGCATATATTTTAAGGAAAATATGGATAAACTATCATAAACAAACTGGTGTAAATAAACAATGCACATAACACTATACGGTCCATACCATTCCCCCAGGTTGGGAACCACTGCTGTAAGTTCTGTAACTTACTGAAATATTTGCCAAGGAATGAGAAAGACGATGTACATCCTGCCAGGCAATCAGAATGGTGGTGACTGAGCGAGACGGAGAGTTGACATCGCTTATATTCCAACACAGCTGAGCTGCATTCATTTACGTAATTACGTGGTGTCACTCCAGCTTAAGAATATTTAGAAAAAGTTTTTCAACAACTATTATTTTACTGATAAACTGTAGAAACTTCTATTATATATATACATATGTTATGGTGTGTTTTGCATATTAGTATTCTCTTTATCTCTCTCTCCTTTCTCTCCCATGTTTTTCCTCCTGGTCGGGTGACTGGCCCCCTTTGAGACCGGGCCCTGGTGTAAAGAAAACAGCTTCACCCCCCTCTCACGGGCCCTGCTCGAGTTCTACGGGTGAGGTAGCGTGCCGTCCATCCTCCTCCTCCTTCAAATCCCAACAATAATTCTAAATCACGTCCAAAACCAAGCCAAAAGTCATCAACATAAAATCCATACCTTATAAGGGGAGGAAGCAGAAAGATGAAATGTTTGTAGTAAAAGGGAAAGGGCTGACTTAATTAGCTGGATCAACAGCTGGGCACAAAGACCCAGAGAGAAGGCAGTTCCCACCAGGCATCAGAGCCCAGCTGCTGAACCTTAAGCAAACCTCGACTCCGTCGACAATGCGTTCAGCATCTGAGGGGATGATTTGGTACTGGGGTCTAGTCTTTGTATCATTCAAAGGCTAGGTTAGCGGCCTTTGCCCATGGACGCAGACGTTTCCTGAGAATCAGAGGTATCCGGGCGAACTTGTCCTGACACTTGGCATTGGTCTTTGAACGCCAAACTCGATTGATGTCCTTGAGCTTGGCTTTCACAGAACGTCTGTGACAGGCAAACTGGAGCGAGCCTAGGATCCTCTCCTGATTCCTTCTCGAAGTCTTTTTGCATTTTAAGAATTGTCTTGTTGCCTTGGCAATCTCCTTCCTCTGGTACAGCTTGTAGCACAGGATGCTGTTGCGGAACTTGGAAAGGTTGGAACCTTCTTTGCCTCTTCCTAGCCCTAAAACTGGAGGAAGAAGACTCTAATTTCCTTTGAAAGGAATGCCCCAATGCAACCTGATGCTTTGATTAAGACGTGATGCCTCGTTCTGAACCTCGTTTACTGCCGAAGCTGGGAAGAGATCTGCACCCCAGATTGAGGAAGCCAGAAGCTTGTTGGGTTCGTGCCTGATCGTAGCCTCGGATAGAGCATGCTTCCTGCAATTTCTCCTAGCAACCGCAAAGTCGTACAAGTCACATTGCATGCTCAAAAAGTAACGACCTTCGCAATGACCTTAAACAGCGGCTCCTGAGCGTACTTCTGAGCCGCCGTCTCCGTCATCACTAGGGAGTTAAGAGACCTTGCAAGACGTGTCCTAGCATCAAATTCTGCTTGGATCAGTGCGTCTGACAGCCTAGGAGGCGCTCACTAAACAAGTTGATTGCACAGTCTGGCTTAAGCTTGCCTACCGAGAATGTAACCGGCAAACTTCCCAACAAATCCTCCCTACCTGGGAGTAGCAATGATGTGGGATCTGTCTCGCTAAGCTGGGGCATGGGCTCTTCCCGAGTCACTGCCTGAAGGGTAAGTCCTGCTACCTTTGATGTAAAAGGTAAGGGTTCCCGTCATCAGTCGTAAACATCGGTGAAAGGGCTTTTTAAATGCTGTTACCTTAGTATTTGAGCAGTTCCACTCTCTAATCTCCGTATCCATGCTTGCTGAGCCTGATCGCTAGAAGGATAACAGTCTCCTTGGGGACCTTATCCTCTCTAATCAGAGCTGCCTCCATAAGCCTAACATAACCTATAAATGGTGGCTGTAACCCTTCGGGGAAGAACTCGAAATCCTCGAGTCTACGTGTACCACAACCTTCTATAGTCAACATCCCGTTGACAAACGGAGCGAAGTTCACCACCCTCCAAGGATTACCAGGGTGGAATGGAAGGGAGCGTGGACCCGTCAGGCATGCTCTGACCTTGCACAAGTTACTAGGAGGTGCCGGAAACTGCCGACTCCTGTCTGAGGACCTGGCAATCAGGGAGTCCTGTGCACCTTTATTTCTACATTGGGGGTGTTCTTTTTTACTATATTTTCCTTGCACATTTCAGCTTTTGGTATGAACCAGGTGGAATTTTGGAAGGGGCCAATTCATGAGCATTCTGAGTCAGTATAGAATTTTCATTTACAGATGCATTTAGCCGGATCTGGAATGGAACAGAAGATCTTGGCTTGAATTTGCTAGCATCAAGTTGATTAATAACCTTATTTGATGGATTGCTAGCATTACTTTTTATCCTCATCAAGTATCGGAGGTCTAATTCTTCACGTCGTAAATCAAGTGGAAGTTGGTGCATATCCACATAAAGACTCTCGATGGGGGATGTTGGAAAAGGCCCAGAGCAAATACGTAAACCCATAATTTGGACTACTTCAGGTTCGTGGAGTTTACTTTTGCAAGCTGATGAATAAATCTGGCATCCGTAATCCAACTTTGATCTACATAATGCACCATATAGTTGTAGCAGTTTTCTTATCTGCACCCCAGTTAAAGCCACAGACCACTTTCAGAAGATTGAGAGATTTCTTTACTTTGCACTTTAACTTTCAATATGCTTTAGACCATGTGAGTTTGGAATCAAAAATCATTCCTAAGAACTTGGCATCATCCACATATGTAAAACAGACCCATCAAATTTCAAATTTGGTACAACTCTTGACGTCTACTCCTTGTAAAGTGAACAGCAACTGTCTTACTTGTAAAGAACCTAAAACCATTTTGTTTTGCCCATCGAGAGGTAGAGTCAATGGATTTTTGAAAAATACTTGCAAGCCGATTCAGCATCATATGCAGTGCAATAAATAGCTAGATCATCAACAAAAAGTGAGGCCCGTACAGGATTTGAAATTTCATTGATGATGCTATCAATGGCAACAGCAAAACAAGTTACACTCAGCACACTCCCCTGTGGAACACCTTTTTCTAGTCTGAAAGGGGAAGATAAATGATTTCCTATTCTTACTCTTACAAACCGGTCTGTTAAAAAAGGAGTTGATAAACCTAATCATATTTCCTTGTGTGCCTAATTTATGCACCTGCCTTAACAATTCCATGACGCCATGTTGTATTATATGCTTTTTTTAAGTCACAGAATACACCAATTGTCTGACACTGGTTTACAAAGTCTAAGCAGAGGGTTAAGGGTAGATCTGTTCTTGTGAAAGCCAAACTGGAGTGGAGAAAGTAGTTTGTGTGTTTCTAAGTGCCAGACTAAACGAGAGTTGATCATCTTCTCCATCAGCTTGCATACACAGCTAGTAAGAGCTATGGGCCTGTAACTTGTTGTCTGATAAGGGTTTTTATTTAGTTTTTGAATTGGAATTACTACTGCAATTTTTCATCCTCTTGGTAAGATTCCAGTATCACAAATTTTATCAATAATCTTCAAGAGGTATGATTTTGCTTCTTCGGGTATCTGTCGAAGCATTACATACAGGATAGTATCCTCACCAGGAGAAGTATCATCTATTGAAGAAAGGGCATCTTGTAGCTCATGCAGAGAGAATTTAGCATTATAAGCTTCAAGATTAACACCAGATAAATCTAAAGGAACCTGGGTTTTCCTAATCCTCTGGAACTCAGTTGAATGATTACTTGCACTTGAAATGTGGGAAAAGTGCTGACCTAGGTATTCAGCTACATCTTTGGGACTTGTTATCAGTGAATCTCTAACCTTTAAAGAGGGTGTTCTAGGAGGAGAAAATTTCCCTGCAAGCTTTCTTATTTTCTTCCAAACTACTCTGGATGGAGTTTTTGAATTAATTCCATTTATGTAGTATATCCATGTATTTCTTTTTGCACTACAAAAATATCGACGCTGTTTGGCCATAGCTCCTTGATATATCTTAGCAGTAGAAGTGCCACTTGACTTATATTTTTTATAGCATCTTCTTGTAATTTTTCTGAGAACAGCACATTTCTTATCCCACCAAGGGACAGCAGGTCTTCGTAGTTTTCCACTTGTTCTTGGTATAGCAGCCTCTGCACTTGTTAATACGTACTGTATTTGAAAAATAGTTGTATGCTTCTAAGTGGCATTTAAAAGATTCATAAGATTTGTCTTCTATGTACCCAGTTTGCTTCCATTTCCTTCCATTTTGGTGGTGCTTCTGTAGGAAAATTTCTGACGAACTTCAAATGGATAGGAAAGTGATCACTATCATGCAGATATTCGTCAACAGACCGTTAAAATCCAAAGCTATGTCTGAGGAACATATACTCAAATCAATAGCTGAATACAAATTAAAATGTATGTTATGGTAAGTCATCGTACCATCATTAAGAAGCACAATATTATTATTATTAATAACTTCCTCTATCAATTTTCCCCCATTATCTATAGTCACCTCCCCACAGTGGATTGTGTGCATTAAAATCTCCTAGAAGCATGAATGGTGCCGGTAATTGATTTAACAATGACTGAATGTCAGCCACTGAGAAAGCAGATCTAGGAGGAAGGTAAATGGAACAGACAGTAATCTGCTTGTCTAAAATTAGTTTAGTGCAAGTGCCTGTAAATTTGTAGTAAGGGGTACTTGAGAGTATTCCAAAGATTTATTCACAATAATAGCAGCTCCCCCATGTGCACGGTCACCGGTAGGAGGGACGGAGGAGAAAATCTCATAGTTAACCCCAGGATTAAAATACTCTGGGCCTAATTTGGTTTCTTGCAGACATACTATACCTGGGTTTCCCTCTCTCAACAAGACTTTTAGCTCTTCTGCACGTGTACACAGTCCTTTACAATTCCATTGCAGGATATCAAAAGACGCCATTATGGAAAGAGATTTTTAGTTGGCTGATCAAATGAAGAATATGAAGCTCTTGAAAGAGAGGGCTTACGTGATGGAGATTTGGTCATGCTATTCTTTCTTGGTGGTCTATTCAGCCTCTCAGAGGAGGAAGACTTTTCTGATGGCATAATTTTACATTTGCCTTTCCTTACTTGGGCAGGTGACAAAGGAGGAGATGTGGAATGGGTACGCGATCTTTTATTACCTGTAATAATTTCACATTCCATATTTGCATGATGTACCTCTGCCACATGAGGTACTGAGGTCTGCAATCTTTCTTGTGGAAGCTTCCCTAAATCTGGGAGTGAGATTGCCTAGGATGCCTCTAGAGATGAGGCTAGGGAGGCTTCTGAAGAAGCCTGAAAGACCCCTAAAGAGGGGGTTTGAGAAGCTCCCACAGAGGAAGCCTTTGGAGCTTGAACAATTTCAAGCTTTGAATCGGGAAGTTGTTTTGTTCGAGGGATGGAGCTCCTTTCCTTAGGCTGAGGAGCTAGATTGCTCATAGAAGGACGAGATTCTTTCTTTAGTGGTGGTTGTTTGCTGAGAGTACTTGAATTTTTATATTTCTGTTTCACCACATCACTATATTTAGTTGTCCTAGCTAAGAGTTTCTTTGCATAGCCTACACTTATGTGGTCTGCATGGGCTTTAAGCAAAGCTTCCTGTTCGTCCTTATACGATTCACAATTTCTATCTCTGGGGCTATGTTCCTTCTTACAGTTAATACAATTTAACTGTCTTGAACACTCGCCATGCTCTGGGAGACAGCATGTGCCACAGAGCTTAGGTCTTATACGTACCCTAGATGGATGGCCATAACCAAAACAGTTGAAACATTGGAGTGGCCGGGGTTTAAAGGGACGTATATTAATTATTTCCTTTTCTACTTCAATCGAATTTGGCAAGTCTTCATCACAAAACATAAAAATAATCATGGACGACCTAGGTACTTTAAAAACGTTCCAAACATTGGGAGGACACATATCAAGGATTTCCTCCTCTGAAAATTCATACAAGTCCTGGTGGAAGATGACACCTTTAGCACAGCTAAAATTGTAGTGAGGCTTGACTTCTTTGATAATTCCTTCTGGGGTAATCCTCCAGTTGGATATCATGGCTGCCTGTTCCACAGATTCTGCATGCACCAAAAAGCTGTTTTGCTCAAAACGTGTAATTTTTGAATTATTAATGCCTCCTGTTTGACGCTGCAAGTATCTCCTGAATAGTATTATATTACCCCGTTTTTCTTTAACCAATACTACCAGCCATTTTGCAGGCTTGGGGGTTTTTGCTACCGATGTTTTAATTGTTTTGTTGTCTGTGTTTTTGGGGTAATATACCTTTAGGTTAGAAGGGGGCCTTTTTATTAAAGCACATGAGATATCCTTCCTAGACTCCCTATATTCAGAGTAGGCAACCAAAGCCTCTTTATAATCTGAAAAAGTTATCTAAACCTACCAGGACTGTAAACTGTCTGCCAATTTCATTCCCATTTTCTTAATAGCTCCATATTTGCTAAATTCCTCATTTATTATTTTGTACCTCATATCTAATGGAAGAGACTCAATGAATAAAGTAGATTTATCTTTCCCAGTCTCAATACTTGGGGAAATAAATGGTTCCAGAGTAACCACCAATTTTTCTGCATTTTCAGCAGCTGCCTCATGTCGCAAAGTCGATCCAAGTTCATCAATATTTGGGGGATTTTCAGTTTCCAAGATCGGTGCAGAGGTCTTCATCTGTGCCAAAACAGTATCATCAGAGGACCCAGGGGTACTCAAATCTTTATTCCTACTACTCATAAAGATCGAATATAGAAAAAAAAAAAAAAAAAACCTGAAAACCTTAAAAAGATATCATCAGCCTTTCATGGAGTTTATTCCTCCACCAATGGCACAAGTGAGAAACTGACTCTCAAATGTCCACTTCCCTACCCTACCCCACTGGGGATGGCACAACATAATTAGAGTGGCCCAAGTGTAAGACAGACCTGCTTGATAGGACTGAGAGTATTACAAGAATACAATCATCCCCACCCTAATTACATTATGGGCAAACCAGATAGAATGCCAAGAGTCCTAAACCCAGAATCAGACCCCCCTGGAATCCATGGTCTAGTCCTGCAGAATAGTTCCACCTCATAAAACTCAGGTCCAAACATAATCGGGCAGTTGATGGCCCCCACTATTTAGCTTCGGATATAAATCCATTCCCAGCTATGGTATCTTTTCCCATTTGTCAGGTCCAACAAATTTACAAAGTGGAAA
>NC_087202.1:82363328-82410099 GCF_015104395.2 Macrobrachium nipponense | reverse complement strand
GCATCTGGTATTTCCTGGGAAATTGACTTTGGTTAAACTAAGCAATAGCACAACGTCGGGTATTTCCTCGGAGATTGACTTGTTTTACAGTATTTTGGTTGCTGGTTGAGGATTTAATGTTGTTTTTTGGCTGTTGACTGTAATTAACCGGTAATTTACCCTAGAACTCTTATGGTAGGTGAGATCCATTGCGAATGCGGGATTTGGGGCGGGGTAGACCACGGGGAGAATTAGCTATTACCCCAAAACTTTGTCCTACGGCAAGGGGGACTGATGGGAAAGCGCGGTGATGGATGGGGTAAATCACCTGGGAGAAGGTTCTACCATATTGTTGTTTCTATATGACATTTACAACACGAAATACAAGCAAAAATAGACAACGAATAAACCGGCAATGGAGCCGTTTCACAGGCAAATGTCATTTGCTATACCAAATGTTATCACACATTCACCATGTTATAGGGGAGCTTTTGGTTCAGACACCGACTTCAAAGTGAGAGAAATGGTGGGTGGTTTTTGGGGGGAAAGACCGATCAACACATATCCAAGTAGTAATCATGTTACAATATTAACCCCACATTACATTAGGATCGAGTGAAGGAATTGGGGCCACTTTACATATACAGTCTTTTCCTTTTTTTTTTTTTCTAATTGTTTGTTATTTCTTAAGTCTTTGATTTCTATTCCATTAATCGGCGCTGTTAATCAGAGATCGGCACTGCTATTAACTAGAGATTGGCGCTGTTAACCAGAGATCATCACAGAAAATCCAGTAAACAGTGTTGCTAGACAAGCGCTGTATAACCTGATAGCAGTTAACTGATGCCGCTGTTAACTGAGGGCTGTCTGTATATAACTTACAGTAACACCTTACAACTCAGTGCAAGCCCGTTAAGAATGCCTAGTGGTGGGGGGGGAGGAGAAGGGACTTTTTGGACATTTCGATACCTTATTGTCAGTGATGTCAAATTGAGGGTTGTTTTGAGGCTAGTTCATACATGATTTATGCATGATTTCTACAAGTCACTCCCGTTCCTTTCCTTGATTGCCGTCTTATTTTTGTCGCACCATTTTACAACACATTACTCATGTGGCAGTAAAGAAACACAGACTTGGTTTTTTCTTCTTTACTTAAAAAATGATATATATATAATGGATACAGACACACAACGATCCTTTGGTGGAGAGGTAATAATGTCCTACAGGGCTTGACTTCAACTAACCACACATACTCCTCACTCTCCAAGAGAACATCTTAAATAATCATTGACAATCAACAACAAGTAATATACAAACTCAACTAGTCATAAACGGTCATTGTTCCGACACGGCATACAAACCTTCGGTCCTTTTACAATAGGAAGGTACTAGCGGCAGCTGGATAGGTCGTAAGCTTTCGAACAAGGGGTTCGGTAGTTAACTGCTTGTCCGACAGGCACGCGCGCGCGACTGGGAGGTAAACAAATCACTTTTGCTTTCGGCCTCACAGCGAGTGGACGTGTGTGTTCGACGCTCTCTGCCCGCTTCTCGTCGTTTGCTTTCATTGAGTATTTGGTTGTGTTTGTGTATGAATCATAATTGTAAGTACAATCATTTCCTCTTTTTTCATCCATTGTGAATTATTGATCAATCATGGAATCTCCACGCCTCGCTACCCCCCGGAGACTGTGCCCGGGTACCGAAGGGCGTAAATGCGGTAAGTTCCGCTCGTTCCCTGAAATTGATCCACATATTTTGTGCGCTCGGTGTCGGGGGCGCGAATGCACCCGAGCCGAGCCCTGTGAAGTGTGTTGTAATTGGTCGGAGGCGCAGTGGGGCTTGTACGAAGGTAGGAAGAAGCGAAGACCTGCAAAGGAGTCGTCGGAAAGCTCTCCCGCGACTCCTTTGGTTACGGACACTTCGTCTTCTTTCCTGCCGCCCGCTCAGCTCCCACGTTTGGCGCCTTCCCCTTCGGGGGGGGTTTCTAGGTCCTTCTCCTCACCCGACTTGTCGAGTGTGGAGGAGGGCGCTAGATACCCCGATGTCGAGTTGTACTCTGGGTCCTCTATCCGTTCGTCTTCGCGCGAGCGGGTAGAGGATCCTGCTAATCACCCGACCTTTGCTTCCTCAGGAGCGGTTGCCGCGAAGGACGACCTCGGACAGGTGTGGGCAATCCGGGTGCTCTGCATTGGGCGTGCCGAGTGTCCAGGGGCTGCTCTACCATCTCGCTGGCTCTGTGGCGGTCACGCATGCTACGGTAACGACCACCACCACACGACCCTTTCAATGCCTGGCTATGCTTCACCTCCTCACCTGGTGTACACCCCGCACGCGGTCTCTGTCACACCAACAACATCGGTACAGGGGCCAGTCGCCGTACCACGGGGGAGTGTGATGCCGCCGCCTGGGTTTGCCGTGCTGCCGCGACCGGACTTCGTGTTGCCCAGAAGAGCTCGCCCCCTGGACCTCCCACCAGTACCTAGGATGTCTGTGCCGCTGGTCCGTCCACCTGGACCGCCTGTACAGCCTGCCGTACCTGCCGTACCTGCCCAGCCGCTGTCCACGGACGTGATGTTGCCGACCACTGCTGCCGTTCCTGTACCTGTTCCTGCCGTCTCCACTGCTGTTCCTGTGATGCCTGCACCTGCTGACGTTGTTCCTGTTCGTGGCGCCGCTGCTCCCGATCTGTTCGGACAGGTGCGTCCGGGCTCTGTTGCTTCGGCAACAGCAGCCCCGGCTCCGCCCATGGATGACAGATCCTGACATCGGTCCTGAGGCAGGTTGACGAAGAAGAAGAAGAAGAGGGGGAGGAAGGTGTCGTCGTCGTCTTCATCGTCTTCTTCGTCGTCGTCGTCGTCGTCTGCGCCTCTTCCCCTTCTTCTTCTAAGGCTTCCCCCGCCTAAGAAGATAAGGTCGCCTCCCCCCCCCCCCACCCCCCTAAGAAGTCTCCTTCGGGAGCTTCTAAGGGCCCGTCTCGCATCGCCGGTGAGACGGGGGGTTCTTCCGCTGGTCACCCTGCTCCCCTTATCGGGGGCAGGACCGTCTCTTCTTCCGCAAAGGAAGAAGACTAACGGGGAGGGCCAGAGGAGTGCCGGCTAACACCGGCACTTCCTCACCTGCTGTTAGTGTTCGACCACTGGCAGCAGGGTCCGTCTCGGCCTCTCGTTCGCGAGGGTAGGTCCGAGTGTACGGTCGCCTACCAGCGACCGTGCAGCTAGGAACCAGACCTCTGAGCCAGCTCAGCGTCAGGTTCACGGCACGGAGCGGAAGACTGGTGACACCGCGTCACGCGACTCTCACCAGACCAGCTCTCGCTCTTGCGGCGAGCAGCTGGCTACCCGGGGCGGACGTGACGGTCCACGAACCGCCACGGGCTGAGTCGGGGAAGAGGTCCCCCCGTTCGCCGGCACCAGCCACGGCTGGACCAGCGACGTGACGCGCCATGAGGATACGCACCGGTCCTCACCGTGACAGTGGAGCTCGCCGTCGCCTGAACCGTCACTCTCACAGAGAGCGATCGGGTACGGCGACCAGCACCAGCTCTTTCTGACACACGAGACCTGGGGCCGCGTTCTCAGTCCAGCCGTTCTCCACAGCGAGACGGCTCGACTAGGCCTGCAGCTCGATCGCCACCGCGGGTTGACGATCGCCTGCAGTCTTCCAAGCCCACTGGTTCTGCCAGCGAGCGAGGAGGGAGCGTTAGGTCTGCCTCTCCATACCTTCAACCTCCTCGGGTTACACCGGGAGGGGCGAGGTATTGAGGAGTGATCGTGAGGGGTGCGCCCCCCCCTCAGGATCCCACCACGACGTCCTACGTACCAGGCACGGTCTCGGACCGGCCAGGTCGTATGCACAAGTGGCTGGAGGAGACCGAGAGGGGTCTGTCGCTGTTCCCCCCCTCGAGGGGGGAGGGTCTCGGGAGATGCTCCTGTTTGAGGGACTGGATGGTCCTACTCCGCAGGACGCAGTCACTCCTGAGATCCAGAGGAACTTTGCCGAGGTAACAATTGCGCTGATTCGTCACACACGACCTCGCGGAAGGATCGCCGCTCCCACCATCCGAGCCCACGTCCCGGCTCGAGTCGTTCTGGGGGCCCGAAGAGGGAACCCAGACCGACAGTGGGTTTGCCGCGTTCCGAGCTTGCCGACTCAGTGCTGGACCAGGTAGAATCTCTTGTCTCTCCCGGGCAAGACGGTTCTCTCAAGTCTGGCAGGTCGAGCAAGCTGCTTCCACCTCCTCTGCTGCGACAGCGGCGTTTTTATGTGCCATCTGAGGACCCGATGCCGCCCAAACAGGTGAACCCGGAGTTAGCCAGGCTGACTCCGGGTGTGTCTCTGCAGCAGCTCCTGTCCGAGAACCTATGGTTCTCGCAGCAGAGGACACTCGGCCTGGAATCTACTGCCATGGCAGCTTTTCCAGGCCGTCTCCTGGTTAGATCTTGGTCCCTCACAGTATCTAAGGTCGCAGCCAACTCCGGGGGAATTTCTCCCGAAGATGACTCGGCCTTTAGGAGACTTTGCCCAGTCTGGGGGAAGAGCCATCTCCTTCCTTGCCCACCAGACGGTGAACCTGTGGGCCAACCTGGTTCTCCGACGTAGGGACGCTGTCCTTACTCGAGTTTCCAGGGCGGCTGGGCGTGAAGCGGCATTGGGACTCCGCAACGGACCTTTACGGAGTTTCCACGTCTCTCTTCCCAGAGAGATGGTGGACGCTGCGGTGGACAGACGGCGCACTGACGACAGTGACCGTCTGGTTCACCAGGCAGTCTCGAAGGCTTCTGGCAGCCTCGGACTGCGGCCAAGCCAAAGAGCTCGGCTAGCGCTTCTCGTGGCTAAGACGGTAGTCCGCGTCGAAGCCCCGGGGAAAGACTCTGTCTTCTTCGACTTCTTCAAAGGGGAGTCGTAACCAGCCCTCCTCCCAGCCCTCCTTCTCGAGGAGGCTCTGGGAAGAAGTCGAAGAAAGGGGGGAAACGCTAGGGACGGCGTTCCCCCTCACCTGCTGCCGGAAGTGGGGGGGGGTGCCTGGCCAGCCATTGGGCAACTTGGCAGCGCTACGGCGCCAGAGACCTGGATTGTAGATGTCCTTCGGGAGGGATATCTATTACCCTTCGAATCTCGGCCACCCCTCACCTCCAACCCGGTCCAACAGCAGTCGTACGTTCCAGGGTCATCGAAGGACGTAGCATTGAGACAGGAGATCAAGACCATGCTGAGCAAGAGAGCTGTAGAAAATCGTCACGGATCAGTCACCGGGCTTTTACAGTCGACTCTTCCTGGTGGAAAGTCTACGGGAGGCTGGCGCCCGGTGATAGATCTCTCTCCTCTGAATCGGTTTGTTCGCCAGACCCGGTTCACGATGGAGACGGCAGTTTCCGTGGCTCGACTCCATCAGGGAGAATGATTTCATGCTTTCAGTGGACTTGAAGGATACGTATTTCCAAATAATACCCATTCATCAGTCCTCCAGAAAGTACCTCCGCTTCATCCTCGACGGGACGGTGTACCAGTTCAGGGCACTTTGCTTCGGTCTCTCAACCGCCCCACAGGTGTTCACGCGAGTGTTCACTCTGGTGTTCTGCTTGGGCCCATTCGCACGGGATACGTCATGATGAGGTATCTCGGACGATTGGTTAGTCCTGGCGAGCTCCCGCTCGCAGTTGCTACAGGACAGGGATCGACTGCTCGAGTTCTGTCGCGATCTGGGGATCGTTGTGAACTTCGAAAAGTCCGATCTCAAGCCCAAGCAGAGGATGAAGTACATGGGTATGCTGATCGACACGGATAGCAGGGCGAGTCTTCCCCGCAGACCTCGCGGATCAGCAGATTCAGGGAGGCAGCCAAACCAGTTCCTGTCTCGGCAGGAACAGGTAGCTCAGCGATGGCAAGTCGTGATCGGACACCTGTCGTCACTTCACTCGAGAAGTTAGTCCCTCACGGCGTCTTCCCTGCGGTCTCTTCAGTGGAGACTAAAGGAGAGTTGGTCACAGGCAACGGATCCCCCAAGCTTTCCAGTGTCACTGACACCGGAGGTGAGGCAGGACCTAGCCTGGTGGCTGGACGACAGGAACCTCTTAAGAGGAGTGCCTCTGCGCACTCCCCCCCGGACATGCAGCTGTTCTCAGACGCATCGACCGAGGGATGGGCGCACACCTGGAGGAGTTGCTGACATTCAGGAGTGTGGGACGAGAACGACAAGCACCTTCACATCAATGTACTGGAACTCAAGGCAGCGTTTCTCGCTCTCCAAGAGTTCCAGGACCGCTTGATGGGACACTCAGTGGTGTTGATGTGCGACAACACCACGGTAGTGGCCTACGTTCAAACAAAAGCAGGGGGGTGGGCCTAGGTGTCTCTCCCGTTGTACCAGTTGACTCAGCAGGTGCACGAGTGGGCCGAGGCACACTCAATAGAGCTGTTCGCCACCCGGCACAACAGAAAACTTCAGGTTTTCTTCTCAGCCGTGCGGACCCATGGGCAGCTGCAGAGGACGCTCTCCAACACCCGTGGGACAACCTCTTCGTTCTATGCCTTTTCCCCTGTTCAGCCTGATTCGCAAGGTGATCAGTCGGAGCGCTGGTCACCCCGAATCTCAGGATGATCCTGGTGGCTCCCAAATGGCCACAGGCCATTTGGTATCCGGACCTGCTGGCTCTTCTCGCAGGGAGAACCGACCGAGAGATTCCCCCTTGGCACAACCTTCTCGCCCAGCCACACGTCGAGCGGTACCACCGAGCAGTCCAGTCCCTACGACTTCACGGCTGGCTGTTATCCACCATCTCTTGCGAACGAGAGGCTTTTCTCGTAGCGCAGCAACAGAGATGGCTGAACGTCCGTCAGTCCTCTGCAGCTGTGTACCAGGGGAAGTGGGCCGTCTTCTGTGGTTGGTGTCGTAGACGGGGTCTATCTCCTCTCAGAGCCACTCTTCAGCAGGTAGCGGATTTCTTCGTGTTTCTTCGCCGAGAGAAGCTCCTCTCAGTCCCCACAGTCAAAGGATACAGAGCCGCCCTGGCTCTCGTCCTGAAACTGAGGGGATTGGACATCTCGAACTCGTTCGAGATCTCCTTGCTTATGAGGAGCTTCGAAAGGTCTTGCCCACCCAGGGAACTCAGGCCCCCTGCGTGGGATGTGACTCTCGTCCTTAGGAGTTTGACTCGAAGACCCTTCGAGCCACTCTGAGAGTCGTCAGACAGGGATCTGACCCTCAAGACCCTCTTCTTGCTGGCCCTGGCATCGGCGAAGAGAGTAGGGGAACTTCATGGTCTTTCCTATGATGTACGACACTCCAGGGGATGGGGATCTGTGACGCTCGATTTCGTCCCGAACTTCGTTGCGAAGACTCAGAAACCGTCGATCCCTGACGACAGGTTCGAGTCCTTCACGATTCCCTCCCTAATGGACTTCACCGATAATGATGTCGGATGAGATGCTGCTTTGTCCTGTGAGGGCGCTACGGCGCTATCTGAAGAAAACAACTCGACAACCTCAGGCCTGGAGTGTCGACGCCTCTTCGTTAGCACCGGGGTAACCAAGAAAGAAGTATCCAAGAACACACTTTCATTCTGGCTGCGTGAGGTCATCAGGAGGGCGTATGAGGCTGATGGTAGTGACCAAGGTCCTTTAAATATACTGGGAGAGGTCGGCTCATCAGCGAGCGAAAATACGTTCCCTCTGCGCATGACGTCACGCTACGAACAGTCTCCCCTGAAAGCACTGACTCTGACAGGTATACGTAGTAACACGATGCAAGGATACCTTTCCAAAAAAATATCTTTCTTAATGTAAAATAAATTTTTTATTTTGTTTTACTTAAAGTACAGATGTTCCTTAATGAAAGACCATACTTCAAAGTTTCATAATAATCTGATGCTTCTTAACAAAAGTCATAAGGAATAGAGGTACCTTTCAAGGGAACACAAATACTGTAATGTATTGATCGTCACTTATCCCTAACCAAGGAGGTATGGATTAACGTAGAGAAAGTTGTCCTTGGTACTAAATCCTATACAACGAGTTAAGGATTAACATAGAGAAAGTTGTTTTGGTACTATGAACTCTCATTTCAATTCTAACAGATTAACAGAACAAAGATGACAGTTTAATGGTGAAGGAATTGATATGCATGAGTTTGTTTCTCACCGAGCCAGGTGTGGACCCTGAGGGGAAAAAATAAGTTGTTGTTTTCATGGGTTTTCTTACTGTAGTCCTGCAAGTCCTCTGTTTCTTTTTACTCGTCGATAATGTTGTTAAGGTGCCGCATTCTAAAACACACTGATATTTTGGCAAAAAATTCCACAACCTCGTCAGCAACACCAGCGACGCAGATTTCATTTCAGCAGCCATTGTTTTTATGCATTCCGTTCCTGGTCTAAGACATAGCCATGAATTGCTGTAAATTTCTCTACAAATTTTCAGTTTAGAAAAAAAGTCGTCTGATGGTGCATAATGTTTTCCTTCACTTATATAATGGACCCATGTCTCTGACGTCTTGCTGTTAACAATGTACCCTATATTTGGATATTTAAAGGAAAACTTTTTCACTACATATCCACCGATATATTTTAAGGACTCTTCCTCAATAACAGATCCCGTGGTGTCTCCTGATTTTTGACGATTTAGCAAATTCCTGGTTTCCTCAGAGAACATTTCGTCATTCTTAAGATCCACGTCAAATTCCAGGTCTGTAAAAATGAAGTTTATCATACATATTTCTAAGGCAGTTCCCTGTCATGAAAGATTTATCATGTCCGTTTCCATCACGTCCCACCGATGATACCATTTCATGGGATAACGGGTCAAGCTTCAATATCCCAACCTAGAAAAAAGTTTTTCAATCTATATTTAAAATTAACTGCATTGGGATGATCATGAGAACCCCTCATCTGCCTGATGCATCCAAAAAACTTTCAAGACAGTCTTGAATTAATCTCCGTGTCATAAAAAAAGAAATGTCATGACTGTTTTAGCATGTTATGTAGCCGAATCATTGAGTGACAAGATAATATTACAACTTTTTAGAATTTGTAAAGGCAATTCAATTTTGGGTTTTTTACCCTCATTCCCAGCATAGCGTCGACCATTTTTTGTGAAGCACTTTTCTGGCTATCCAAATTTATCCCAAATGCATTGCGGGCTTTTATGTCACCGAACATCATAGAGGAATTCATGACATCGAACCATTCATTCACTGTAGCTATAAAATCGGCAGTTTCCTTCCAATTGTTGCTCTCTAGTAAGGCCCTTTCTCCTAAAAAATACAATGCCTTAATACATGACTTTGTAAGTAGCTGTAGCAGCATAATTTTTACACCGCTGTCTTTGTAAGCCACTTACATTGATATGTGTTTCATTAATTTTATATGGTAAGGCATACTCTGATACGGTTTTCATTAGCATTTCACGGACACAGGCATCAGGTACACTGTTTCCATTTTCCATAAGAAATCCGTGGTCCAGAAAATGATTGCCAATTAACTTTACCAAATGGGAGCATCAGCAAATAAGAAGACATTCCTGTCAGCACATGGGTTTTTAAAAGTGACTTTCTCAGGGTAAAGGGGATCAATCCCGAATTCTTTCCAAACCCGCAAATTATTAGGTCCAAGATCATGGACAATTGCCTCAACGGCAAAGCGAGCTTTTTCAACATTTATAATAATATCAGTCATCATATTGGTAGTATATGAGTTGCTTCCAGCTTCCCATCAAACCTCTTAACCACTTGAACTTTATCATGAGGTTCATACAAAACGTCCATCCCTTTGTCATAACTCCACTTACTATCAATATTCATTTCATCAACTGAAATAACGGCAAGTTTTTGTATTTCCGTCATTGTTTTTTATTTTGCCTTTATCAGTGACAGAACCAAATGAAAAATAACCGGCTCACATTTCAGATTTTGCGCTCGTTTGTTCTTTGTACTTTTTGATGGCAGAGGAAATCCTCTTTTAGTTCGCAAATATGAATAGCTTTTGGTGCTCATGCTTCTGAGAGTGAAAGCTGACGATATGTCTTCATCGCGCCATTGACTGACAAGCTTATTAGTTATGAGAGCATTATCTGTGTTGTACTTAGCACAGGTTGAAATAACTTGTTTATTTATGTTAATGTTAACTTAGGTTCTGTCACTTCCATTTCCAAATTAACCAGTTTCAGTTCTTGATCGGTCTTTTCCAAATGCTCTATTTTTTTCTAGCTCTTCCACTTCCTCTACTTGTTAATTGTATTTTGTTCAGAACTCTCTTCAGGCTGTGCAATAATTTCTTGAACAGAGACTTCTGGAGAAGAGCACGCTTCCAGTAAACATCGTCTGCGCATTTGCAAGCATGCATCCATTTCTTCTTCGTTTTTTTCTTCTTTTTGGAACTAAAATATCGAATACCCTAATTAATGGTCATTTTGCTATTACTATGACATCCAAAATACAGCAAAAATGGAAGGCATGCTGCTGGGAAGTTAATAAACGTGACAGAGACCAAGTAAGACTACCTCTAGTCAGGTCAAACCTCGGCCACCGTCTCCGAAACCTAACGTCACGAAAGCTCCGCCCACATGCGCGTAGCTCACTGATGAGCCGACCTCTCCGAGTATATTTAAAGGACCTTGGTAGTGACGACATCTGTACGTCCTGTCCGAGAGCTCACGAAGTCAGAAGTATTGGCCCCTCGTTGGCGTTTCGTAAGAACTTCTCCGTGGCGCAGGTCCTGAAGGCAGGGGTCTGGTCTAACCAGACTACCTTTACGTCCTTTTACCTTCGGGATATTGCCCACAGGTCCTTGGATACCTTTTCCTTGGGACCCGTGGTGGCTGCTCAACAAGTTGTGTAGCTAACCCAGACCCTCGCAGGCTGAAACAGCATCGAGTCCTGGTGTGACTGTGTGGATGGATGTGTGAGTGAGTGAGTGACTGGCTCCCTCTTCCCATCTTTTCCTCCTCCTCTACCTGTGGGCAGAGGGCCACGGTCGTCACTACGCTGGATGAGGACGAGATGCAGGTGAGCTATATGACAGAGCCCCATCCTATCCCTTTCACTAGGGATAGGAGCAGTATATCCACCACTTCCTCCTACAAGGGGGGGGGAAGTGGATGCCTACAAGAGTCAAACCCATGACTTTATATTTGCTCCTGTACAGGAACAAGTTCTTACATTGCTGGTACGAAGAGATACGCTTGCCTCTCTCTTAGTACTCGGTTCCGGCAGAGGTCTGACCATTGATCCTGCGGTGCACACCCCGATCAATCGGACAGAGGCTTGGATCCTCCCTCGCTCTTACGACCAGGGAGACTTCCAATTGGTTGGGCGAACACCAGTCTGTTCACAAAAGACTCAGATTCCTCCCCCACCAAGAAGTGAGTCTTCCTATTGTAAAAGGACCGAAGGAAAAAAAAGAAAAAAAAAAAAAAAAAAAAAAAAAAAAAAAAAAAAAAAAAAAAAAAAAAAAAAAAAAAAAAAAAAAAAAAAAAGGGGTTTGTATGCCGTGTCGGAACAAATGACAATTTGTCCAAAATTGCATTTTCATACAATCAACTTACCTGTCAGATATATACATAGCTAAGACTCCGTCGTCCCCGACAGAAATTCAAATTTCGCGCCACTCGCTACAGGTAGGTCAGGTGATCTACCGGCCTGCCCTGGGTGGCAGGACTAGGAACCATCCCCGTTTTCTATCATATTTTCTCTGTCGCCGGTGGTATCAACATTGTTGTTATTACCTCCTGACTTAGATTCATTTTTCAACATTTGATCAACGTTTTTCGGCTTTTTGGTGACGTATTTGGATCGTGTTTTGGCATTCGCTACTGTGGACTGTGTTTGGAATAACTCTTTTGGATTTTTCTCAGTATGTCTGATTCTAATGTGAGTGTGAGAATGTGTGTGAATGTAGGCTGCAGGGTGAGGATACCGAAAGCTTCGGTTGATCCTCACACTGTATGCCGTAAATGTAAGGGGGGGTTTTCAGTGTTCTGCTATTAACACTTGTAAGGAATGCGAGGGTTGAATGCAGAGAGTGGAAGACTTTGACTTCTTATTTGAAGAAGTTAGAGAGGGATAGAGTTAGACGACTAAAAGGTGTGAGTTCAAGGCCTATTGAGCCTTTCACTGGATAATTCTAACCCTACTACTGTAGATTCTCCCTATAGATCTCATTCTCAGAGTGTCTTTTTCGGATTCGGCATCGGAAATCGCCAATCTGAAAGCGACTATTAGAGACATGAAGTCCAAGATGGCTGACTCGAAAGGAATAAGCTAGTGATAGTGAACATTTTAGTGAAGTGAGTCCTATCAGTGTTGTGGAGGGGGCGTTTGATCGTCCCTGCGGCGCTCCCAGGCCTAGACCTCTTCCAAGCTCCCGATGCCCAGAGGAGAAGAAAAGTCGAAAGCCTTAAGGAGGTCGTGGGGAATCCCCAACGGTCAGACGTCCCTTCCAGCTAGCTCTGCTTCATGGCAGCCAGTCAAGGGCGCTATAGGAAAAGCGTCCTTCGCGAGTGTTTCTCGTCCTCTCCCTCCCTCCCTCACCTACCAAACGAGGGTGGAAGGAGTCGAACTTATCGAGACCGTGCTGAAGCGTCATATGAAGCAAGACATTGATTCGAGTCCAGAGCGCTTCTCGATGACGCCCCGTCTGCTATTAAGAAGGCGAAGGTGGCGTCAGCGTCACCTGACGCTTATGAGAAGTACCCCATCATGCTTCTTCCCCGAGTGATGACGAGAGGCGTCATGCACTAGACGTGGGAGAAGCGTCAAGAAAGATAATTATGGCAGTTTCAGGAACAACTGTCATCTCTTGTGGAGTTTTAGCGCCCCGTCGGAAGGACGTGACGCTTCCAATTAAGAAGTCTCGTCCTCTCTCACCTGCTCGAAGAGAGAGTTGTAAGACAAGAAAACGAAAGACGTCTTTTAGAAGTGAAGCGTCATTTCAAGCGAATCTGAGACGTGACGCTCCATCCAAGATTGTGACGCCGAGTAGGACGCCCTTAGAGAGCGGAGCGTCTTCCAGACGCGAAGCGTCATCAAGACGTCAACAAGAAGACGTCATACATGACGCTCGGAGAGCGGGAAGCGTCATACAAGACGTCTTCTACAGTGCAAGAGAAGCCGCAGGTTGTGACGCCTTCCAAGTCTATCAAAACGGGAAAAAGGAAAGAGTTTCATTCCCTTAGCCCCTCTCCTATCAGGAGTTTGTCTCCTCCAGAAGAGGAAAGTTCAGAAAGGAGAACGGAAACTCAGATATATCCCGAGTTGGAGGAAAACTCGGATGATGACGATCATGGAAGAGAGGGCTTGTCCAACTATAAGGTGTTGACTACCCTGCTTCTTGAGGAATACGGAGACGAGTTGACTCCGGCTGCCTACCTCCTTTTCTCCACGCTCGCTCTTTTCTAGTGCGAAGGCGAAGAAGCCCTCGTCTTTTCTGAAGATGAAGCCCATCGAGCTCGATGAAGCGGGCTTTACACGCCTTAGACTCCTGGATGAAGTCGAAGAAAGACTTAGTCAGGACAGTATTTTGCATGCCTCCAGCAAGGTTAGCTGGGAAAAGAGGCATATGGTACAAGACGGGGGAGAATATGGGTATCGCTCTCCCTTCTACAACAGAGGCAGATTTTTCGACGTTAGTTGACGCTTCAAGGCGTCCAAGTCTCAATTCTGCTCGAATTACATGGAGTATTTCAGAACTGGATCATCTCCTCAAGGGACTCTTCCATGTATTGGAAGTCTTCAACTTCTTGGATTGGTCCCTTGGGGTGATGTCCAAGAAAGCTCATGATTCAGAGGGAATCGAACCTGAAGCCCTGTTATGCATTTTGTCTTGCATCGACAAAGCGGTACAGGATGGATCTTTTGAAGTCTCTTCATTATTTGGAGCAGGTCTTTTAAAGAAAAGGACGGTGTATGGCGCCTTCTTAACAAAGGCAGTCTCGCATGCTCAGAGGGCAGCTCTACTGTATGCACCTCTGTCTGACTATTTGTTCCCTTCTCAGATAGTGAAGGACGTGGCTCACTCTTTAACTGAGAAGGCGACGCAGGATCTTCTGACGCAGTCGGCTAGGAAGAAGAAACCTGCTTTAGTTTCTGACAAGAAAGAACCCAGCACTTCTATGCAGCCCTTTCGAGGTGGTCCGATCTCCAGACCTCCCGCAAGAAGGAAGGCTCCAGAGAAGAGAGGTAGGTCCGCCTTTCGTCCCTTTAAAAAGGGAAAATGAAAAATTTCTCCTCCAAGCACCAGTAGGTGCCAGGCTCCTGCGACGCTCCCAGGCCTAGACCTCTTCCAAGCTCACGAGCTCAGAGGAGAAGGAAAGTCGAAAGCCTTAAGGAGGTTGTGGGGAATCCCCAACGGTCAGACGTCCCTTCAGCTAGCTCTGCTTCGTTGCAGGCGGCTCAAGGGTGCACTATAGAAAAGCGTCCTTCGCGAGGGTTTCTCGTCCTCTCCCTCTCCCTCACCTAAACGAGGGTGGAAGGAATCGAACTTGTCGAGACCGCTGGAGCGTCATATGACGCCTGACATGGATTCTAGTCCAGAGCGTTTCTCAGATGACTCTCCGTCTTTTAGCAAGAAAGCGAAGGGGGCGTCAGCGTCACCTGAAGTGTACGCGGAAGTATCTTTTCCTTCTTCCCCACCGAGTGATGACGAAAGACGTCATGCACTGGACGTGGGAGAAGCGTCAAGAAAAATCATTATAGCAGTTCAAGAGCAACTGTCATCTCGAGTGGGAGTTTTAGCGCAACGTCGGAAGGACGTGACGCTTCCAATTAAGAAGTCTCGTCCTCTCTTACCTGTTCAACGACAAGCGTCATACAGACGGGAAACGGCTAAACGTCTTACAGAAGCGTCTAGTGCGAGAGCGAGAACAGGTGCTTACGAGAGCTTCGTAACGCCAGAGAGACGTACGGACTGTCTTTTAGACAGCGAAGCGTCATTGGAAACGGAGAAAGCATAGGACATGACGGCTACCGTCCAATATTATGACGCCAAGTAGGACGCCTTTGGAGAGCGGAGCGTCTTCCAAGCGCGAAGCGTCATCGAGACGTCAGCAAAAGACGTCATCCATGACGCTTGGCAAACGAGAATCGTCCATTTGTAACGCATGAACGGATCTTCTAAAAAATTAATTCTATGAAAGAAGCCGGAAGCTTATTGACGCCTTCCAAGTTGTCTCCGCAAGAAGAAGAATGTTCGGAAAGGAGAGCGGAGACGCTTTTAGATCCCGAGTTAGAGGAAAACTCGGATGACGAATATAGTGGAAGAGAAGGTCTGTCTAACTAGAAGGTGTTGACTACCCTTCTTCTTGAGGAGTACGGAGACGAGTTGACGCCCAACACCACCGCACTTGCCTACATTCGGAAACAGGGAGGGACGCACTCCTCGTTCCTTTACGAGCTTACGAGAGACCTATTACTTTGGACGTCTCACAGGAACATCTCCCTGATGACAAGGTTCGTACAGGGAGTAAGGAATGTGAGGGCGGACAGGCTCAGCAGGAGGAACCAGGTCCTTCATACAGAATGGACTCTACACGAGGAAGTGTGTCTCGATCTCTGGTCTCTGTGGGGAACTCCTCATGTGGAGTTCTTCGCAACATTCATTTCAAAAAAGGGCTCCCAGTGTTTTGCTCGGTCGTGGAAGATCCAAGAGCACTTATGGTAGATGCCTTCCTGCTAATTGGTCTCAACGATAGAAAGTTTATGCTTTTCCCCCATTCAAAATCCTGGGGTTAGTAATGAAAAAGTTTGTGGCGTCAAAGGAGACGAGGATGACGTTAATAGCCCCCTTTTGGCCGGCCCAGGAATGGTTCACGGAGGTGGTAGAGTGGATCATAGACTTTCCAAGATCCCTACCAGGAAGGACGGATCTTCTCATACAACCGCACTTATCAAAGGTACCATCAAACCTCTCCGCTCTCGCTCTGACTGCCTTTCGACTATCGAAAGACTTGTCAGAGCGAGAGGCTTTTTCTGCGCAAGTAGCAAGCGCGATCGCGAGAGCACGCAGAACCTCCACTACGAAAGTATACAATCGAAGTGGGAGGTATTTAGAAGGAGGTGTAGATCCAAGAAGTTGTCCCTCCTCCACTACCTCTATAGCGGAAATTTGCGGATTTCCTGCTATTCCTGAGAGAAAAATCTCATCTAGCCGTATCCACAATAAAGGGATATAGAAGTATGCTCTCGGCTGTATTCAGGAACAGAGGATTAGATCGGGCAGATAATGAAGATCTCCACGATCTCATAAGGTCTTTTGAGACTTCAAAGTCTAAGGAACCAGTACCTCCGAACTGGAACCTAGACGTTAAGTTTCTAAAGTATCTGTCATGCGGAAAGATTCGAACCTCCTCATCGGGCATCGTTTAGAGACATTACCCGAAAATGCCTATTCCTATTATCTTTAGCTACGGCAAAGAGAATTAGTGAATTGCATGCTCTGCAGGATGAAGTAGGATTCAAGGGAGACTCAGCGATTTGCTCGTTTAAGACCCTGTTTTTAGCGGGGGAAAACGAGAATCTACGAATTCCTGGCCTAAGGTCATTCGAAGTCAAAGGGCATGTCGAGTCTCGCGTAGGCAGAGAAACAGAGAGGTCTCTCTGCCCTGTTAGAGCTCTGAAGTTCTACCTTCAGAGAAAGCATCAAATGGGAGGCTCTAGACAAGGTCTTTGGTGCGCGGTAAAAGACCCCACAAGACTGATGTCCAAGAATGCGCTGGCATTCGTTGTAAGAAAACGTCATTACAGACACTCATAAGGCCTGTCCTGACGGAACAGTTACAAACTGTTGAGAGTAAAAGCTCATGAAGTGAGAGCTATAGCGACGTCTCTCTCGTTTCATAAGAATATGTCGTTAAAAACATATAATGATACGACATTTTGGAGATGCAACTCAGTATTTGCATCTCATTACTTGAAAGACGTGCGTGTGACATATGAGAAGTGTTTTTCTCTAGGTCCTTTCGTATCGGCGGATACGATTCTGGTACGGGAGCCGACACCAATCCTTAAATGTATATACTTTTCTTCTTTTTGGATATGGTCGAGTCTCTTCGAACAATAGAGGACTTAGGCTAGCACGGGCGGCCGTCTATGTTGTTCAGTAAGAGAATTCTTGTCATATCCAATTAGTTGAGTATAATTTTTTTTTGAAAATTATGTATTTGTGGTGCGTAGGTTTGGTTTGAGTTTACGATTGTTGTGACGAGTTCGGGGAGGATAACTCTTAACAATCTGTAGTTCTAACATATGGTTAGGATCAGGTGGTCGGGATTGGTTGTGTGCTCCTTCCTTAATAAGGTGTATTGTCATATAAGTGGATCAGCACCCATTGACAAAGTCCTTTTAGGCTCTGCCGAGTAAGTGGGTAAGACCCCATCGGCAGACCCACAAGAACTCTTGGCCATAGATCATATATCTCGCTAAAGTTTCTTGAGGTGATGCAGACTACTGGGCAAACACCCACGAAGTCTACCACCTATCAGGTAGGAACCAAGGTTTTATTTATACCTACAACATATGTTGTTTACCTGTCTATTCCATATAGAAGCTGTCTCTTACCCTCCACCGAAGGGTGCCAATCAGCTATGTATATATCTGACAGGTAAGTTGATTGTATGAAAATGATATTGTTATGTTACAATAAAGTTTCATACATACTTACCTGGCAGATATATACAATTAAACCCAGGCCCACCCAGCCTCCCCGCAGGAGACAGGTGGAAGAGAGAAAATATGATAGAAAACGGGGTGATGGTTTCCTAGTCCTGCCACCCAGGGCAGGCCGGTAGATCACCTGACCTACCTGTAGCGAGTGGCGCGAAATTTGAATTTCTGTCGGTACGACGGAGTCTTAGCTATGTATATATCTGCCAAGTAAGTATGTATGAAACTTTATTGTAACATAACAATATCATTTTTCCTAACTATACAAACCTGAGGTCCTTTTACACATAGTCCCCCCAACCTCATGCCACCCTCACTCTTGCAGTTTTTGCTTGGGCCAAAAGCAAAAGTGATTTGTTTACCTCCCAGTCGCGCGCGCGCGCCTGTCGGACAAGCAGTTAACTACCGAACCCCTTGTTCGAAAGCTTACGACCTATCCAGCTGCCGCTAGTACCTTCCTATTGTAAAAGGACCTCAGGTTTGTATATTAGAGGAAAAATGCAATTTTGGACAAATTGTCATTTTACACTCTCCTTCCAATAACCCACAACAACAGAAATACCTTTATACATAAACTGGTCCAATTAAACCCAAACAGTAATTAACAGTTTCAAACAATAATTATACACTCCCCCCTGAATTACATTCACATATATTACAAACTCTAGCTCTTCTAACTCTTGTTGAATGTCTTGGAATCGCGTTGCACTCAGCACAGTGCCTGAATCTTCCTCTTCCCCTCATCTTCATGAACAGGAAGCTGTATAAGAAGCTCCTCATCCTCAGCATCAGTAGTTTCCTCACTCAATATCAATCCTTGTGAAGAACACGAACGAAGATCTCTAACATGGCGTGGAACTCCATTGACTTCAACAGCTTGTTCTGACAAAACTCTCGTAACCTTGCCTCTTTCAAATTGCATATTGCATCGCATGTTGGATGGTTTTACCCACACCTCATCACCTGCTTTGTAGGGGCCACTCACTGCCACTTTGTTCATTGAGCATGGATCCACTCCTCGGACCCTCACAGGGTAAGAATACAGCATACTGACAGGGGCAGTCGTTGAGTCGCAGTCATCACGAGGCATCAAATTATACAGATATACAGCCTCTGCAATGCTGCAGCCTTTCCTTTGCAGCAATGACTTTAACAGTTCGATGGCATCTCTCAGCTATACAATTTCCTGATGGAACATAAGCACATCTAAAATTAAGATGCACGCACCACTTTTTTGCAAAGTCAGCAAATAGTTTGCTACGAAAAGCAGGTCATTGTCAGTTAACAGTTCCTCTCCGGCGCTCCTCGTTCATAGAACACTGTCTCAAGTTGCCCGATGATGCTCTCACTGGTCTGAAAATAAGGAGCCGACGCAGCCATGGCAAATCGAGATGGTCCACAATCATGAGAGTAAGATACGGCCGTCCATCATAGTGAGTAATATCCATGCCAACTCTCTGCCACACTCTATCCACTTCCAGACTACCCTTCTGCCACTTCACTGGGCCGGGTCTATTGACTGGCATGCCTCACAGCATTTGACAACAGCCTGTACTTGCCGTCTGGTAACTCCTGGATGGACTTTCTTCACAAAATAGAGAGTTCTTCTCACACCCGGTGACCAGCAGCATGATGGATCTCCTTAATTCCATCACTAATGGCAGGGACAACAGAAGCACACACAAGTTTTGCATCTTGGTGACATGAACCAAGGTCCCTCAGCCAGCGCTGAGGTACACGTGTCAAACTGTCAGCTTTATTATTGGCAGAAGACACAAGTGTAAATAGACAGCTGGAGGTCACACTCTCTATCAGTGACAAGACTATTCCTAGTCTTCTTCTGATGAGCATTTCACTTGCGGCCTTAGTCTTCAATCTGCTTTTTCCTAAAAGTCCATCTGCAAATCCATCTATGCACAGTAGATGAGTCAGTCATTAATTCCACCTTTTGTATCTTCCAAGCCAGTGCAAGATTCAATCCTTTAATGACTGCATCTAGCTCAGCCATATTGATGTGGCAAGAGTCGTCTTTCCGCAGCCAGCTGGCATCTTCCACAATGGAACATTTACTTCCACTGCAACACCAAGCGCAAGAGAACTAGCATCCACCCAGATCTTGAATTTGTCACCGGTGACATTCCACTGTCCTCTCACAGTGTCATCCTTCTTAACCTTCTCCAGAAGTTTCTGCAAACACATTTTGTTGTGTAATCATCATTAATGACGTCGTCCCATCCTTCAGTGACTTGATTGACTCTTCTCTTGATGAATGCTACCGCCACTCGCAGCCATCCACAAACAGGGTAATGGCCTAAACAGTCTACCACAGTATGAGAACACTGCTCGCCGAGTCAATTGTCCCTTGGTGCATCGCCCAGGTCATTGTCCCTTTTCCAAAAAAGACTCCCCTGCTCCCCCCAAACTCTCAGGCCCAATGCTCGAGCCCCTTCAGCAAGTCTTTGGTGTGGCTTACTTACTAGCCCAAAATTTCTCTAAGATGCTCCTCTACACGGCTGGCCTTAACAATATCTTCATTTACAAAGATGTCATCAATATAAGCTGATGTTCCTTTTCTTACAATTGGGTCCTGAAGGAGAACACAGTTTTAAAACAGATTTCATTACCATCGGAGCAATATTCAAGCCAAACCCCAGTCGAGTCAGGCAATACCTCTGGCCTTTGAAATAATACAGTCTGGTATGGCCACAGAGACTCATGGATTCTTATTTGCAGGTAAGCTTTAGCCAAGTCTACTACGATACATTCACTCCTTGCCTGCGCCACTCACGTAGTTTGTCTGAGCACACATCCGAGTCTGCTGTAATGCATCAGTGTACGTATTCAGTTCTCTGAAGTCCAGTACAGGCCGCACCTTCTTTTTATTTGCTGTACAACAGCCATGAGGGGAATAAGCCCCTTAGCTGGTCCATATTTATTCTCATCATAAGGAAGCAGCCAGCCATCATTCACCATCTTTGTAGCTCTGATTCATACAGGTCCTTTGCCTCCTGAGGTACAGAATATGCCTTTACTCCATTCTCCAGGATGCCAGGCTCCTTGCCTTCAGACCATTTCCATGTAGCTGTCCAAACATTTAATCACAGGATCATAAATTGCACTAAAATCACGCTCATCCACCCCCACCTTCACATCAGCAGCTGCAGAAAAAAGTGTCTTCCATTCCAAAACGTACACCACCCTGTGTATCGACAGTGACTCCTCCTAGAGCCCTCACACCATCCATGCCGAGAAGAAATTTAAAACCGAGGGGCATTAGAGTAGTTACGCATACAGAAATGCTGGCAGTAGCTCCATTACTGAGCTGCAAGTGCACGACGCCCATTCCTTCACACACCCATTCTTGCCCACTCACAGTTATCATGCTAACTGCGCACTTGTTCCATGCCTTACAGCATGAGACATGAGCGATGCTTTGAGAACACCCAGTGTCTACTAACACGCAACACTGAAGACCCCTCTACACTCAAACAGTACTTGGCAGCACCTTACTCAGTGGGTTTGGGGAGAGGAGGCTGGCGCTGATGCCTCCTCTCCTTGCTCGTTTCCCGGACAAGCTGATGCAATGTGCCCCATTCCACCACACCGATAGCACTTTACCCTTCTCCGAAATCGACCATTTACTCGGTTGCGAGCAAGACAGTCCCTGGCAAAGTGATTTGGTCCAAGGCATACATGACATTTCTGAACTGTTGGTTCTACTGGCACAGAACCCAAGCTTCCTGTGGCGCCAAAACATGTTTCCACTGAAACAGAAGGAAGGTCATTTTTTCAGAACCGCCCGTGCCCGAGCCAAAATCTGTTCCAGATCGAGGGCCTCCATGCGAGACCCACTCTCAACAGCTGACGAATTCTCTCTGGAAGTCCAGCTACAAAAGCACATGTAAGAGCTTTTTCAGAAATTCTCAAACAGGGATCCGAGTCGACGTAGATCAGCTAAGTAGACATCCGGTGCCTCTCCACTGTGTAACTTCCTACTGACAAAATGTTCATAGGCTACATAGGGATCAACAGCAAACGCAGCTAACAATGCTTCTTTCACCTGGGTAACTGTAAGTACACTGCAAAGGCACCACCTGTAAGCCGCAGAGGAATCACACTGGCCACATCATCAACTTTCCGAAGCTTGCAAACCAGCTCCAACTTCTCCAGCCACTCCATAACAGATTGTGCATTTCTGCCATCATACTCAGGGATCAGTTTCAAGTCGAAGTTACTCTCCATACTGCCTAGATAGCTTGTGGCAGTAAAGAAACACAGACTTGGTTTTTTCTTCTTTACTTAAAAAATGATATATATATAATGAATACAGACACGCAACGATCCTTTGGTGGAGAGGTAATAATGTCCTACAGGGCTTGACTTCAACTAACCACACATACTCCTCACTCTCCAAGAGAACATCTTAAATAATCATTGACAATCAACAACAAGTAATATACAAACTCAACTAGTCATAAACGGTCATTTACACCTCTTCCTTAATAACCCACAACAACAGAAATACCTTTATACATAAACTGTCCAATTAAACCCAAACAGTAATTAACAGTTTCAAACAATAATTATACAACTCACCCGTGAACTTTGTTTGTTCCGACACATTATACAAACCCTTGGTCCTTTACATGAGGAATTACTATTCAGCACCAGCTGGACCAGTTGTGTGATTTACTAACAAGTAAATCACACAAGCAGTAACTGCTTGTCCGATGGTCGGGAGTCCCACCCGACTGGAGGTAAACATATCACTCTGCTTTCGACCACCGTTGGGTGAAGACGTGTGCTCGCCGCTCTGCCCGCCTCTGTCGTGAGATTGGTTTTCTACAAAGCTGGATTACTTCAACCCTTTTCCTAGTAGAATAGTTGTGGAAGTGACTGCACGTACTTTGTAATTATTATTTTGTTTATTGTTTGTGTTTGCATCGCTGATCATGCAGTCCCATGAATCAGAGAAGCCCCCATCCAACTGCAACAGAGTGGGAAGCTGTAAGTGGGGGGCTTTTAGGTCCAATGAGACTGTGGATCCTCATCCCTTATGTTGGAGATGCCAAGGGTGTGAATGCTCTCAGTTTGGTGACCAACAAGTCATCAACTTTCCTTCCTCCTCGTCAGCTCCCGCGGATGGCTCTCACCCCTTCGGGGGACGTGTCCCCCTCCGCCTCTTCGCTTGATTTGTCGAGTGCAGAGGAAGGAGGGCGACATCCCAACCTTGAGTTGTACTCGGGGTCTTTCTGTCCGTACAGGGTGGGATCCTTCCCCTTCTGAGCGGACAGGAACCCCCCTCCCCCCCATTAACCCGACTGTTGCTTCTTTAGGTGTGTCTGCCTCCGCGGGTGGAGATCTCCAGCAGGTGTGGCGATCTTTGAGTCTTCCGGGCACTCTGAGTATTCTGGGGCTGATTCATCATCTGGCTGCAGCCCCGGTCACTCACGGGACGGGGAGGAGATGAGGACAACCACAACCGTGTCGACACCAGGTTATGCCACTCCACCGCACCTGGTTACTCCCAGCATGTGACTAAGGTCACCCCTTCGGCCGCGGTACAAGCTCCGCTGCCATACGTCTCCTGGAGGGAGATGGTACCTCCTCCACCTGGGTTTGCTGTCCTCGCCCCACCCCCTGACTTTGAGTGCCCAAAGAGCTCTCCCCTTTACCGTCCTACTGTAGCTGTCGCCGTACCTGCTGCCTCCGTTCCTGCCTGTGGAAGTGCTGTCGCTCCCGCAGGTCCCTCTGGACAGGTGGAGTTGGGCCGTGTTGCCACCACAACTGCCCCAGCTCCATCCTGGGTGGAGGACTTGTCTGCTCTCCTGAAGAAACTGGTGAAGAAGAAGTCCAGGAAGAAGAGGAAGGTGTTGTCGTCTTCTTCATCTTCATCTTCGTCATCGTCTTCTACCGCCTCTTCCCCTTCGACTTCCAAGGCCCCCCAGCCAAGGAAGAAGAAAGTGGCTTCGCCCCCCTTCAAAGAATTCTTGCTCAGAGACTTCTAAGGGTCTTTCCCGCTCCGGTGGGACAGGTGGGTCTTCCGCTGGTCCTCCCGTTCCTCTGGGAACGGCGCCAATCTCTCCTTCCTCAGGGAGGAAGAAGACGGGGACTGTAGAGGTACCAGCCTCTGCTCCTGGCTTTAGAGGTTCCACCTCCGGACCGGGAACCAAGTCTATGATCACCTATCGGTGATCGTGCAGCCAAGAGCCAGACGTCTGAGCATACTCACCGTCAGGATTCAGGCACGGAGTGGAAGGTTGGCAAGAGTCGCTCAGGTGACTCTTGCCAGACCGGTGATCGCTTTCCCAGAGATCCCCGGTTCCCAAGGTTGACGTGACGGTCCCACCAGACCGTTCACGTGTCGAGGCTGGGAAGAGGTCCCCCTGGTCACCAGGACCAACCTTGGCTGCTTCTGGTACTGTGGCGCATCGTGAGGATGGTGTTCGCTCTCACCGCGTTAGCGGACACTACCAGTCACCCGACTATCGCTCCTACCGGGACCGGACGGCTCGCATGACTGGTAGCAACTCCCCTGACGTACGAGACAGACACTACTGTCCTTGGAGCCGTCCAGTCCCGGTAGGAGTGATAGTCGGGTGACTGGTAGTGTCCGCTAACGCGGTGAGAGCGAATACCATCCTCCCGATGCGCCACAGTACCAGAAGCAGCCAAGGTTGGTCCTGGTGACCAGGGGGACCTCTTCCCAGCCTCGACACGTGAACGGTCTGGTGGGACCGTCACGTCAACCTTGGGAACCGGGGATCTCTGGGAAAGCGATTGTATGAAACTTTATTGTATCATAACAATATCATATTTTCAAAGAGAGCTTCAAGGGCTATTGCTAGACCCAGAAGAGAATCCTCTGATCGAGTGTACCAAACTAAGTGGGTCCAATTCAGAACTTGGTGCAAAGAAGAAGGAATTTCGTCTTCTAAGACCTCTATAGCTCAGTTTGCTAACTTCCTTCTTTTTCTTCGTGAGAATAAGAAGCTTTCTACCCAGACGATTAGGGGTTATAGAGCTATGTTGTCTTCTGTGTTCAGACATCGAGGATTAGACATTTCTAATAATCAAGACCTCTCAGACCGGATTCGTTCCTTTGATACGACCAAGACAAAGGAGTCAAGAACAGTAACTTGGAACCTGGATGTAGTTCTCAAATGGCTGATGTCCGATAGATTCGAACCGATCTCCTCTAGTTCTTTTAGAGATCTGACTAGAAAATTGCAGTACATTGGGGCCATTCATTGTGACTGACACGGTATTGGGTGAGGGGAGAGAAGGATGTATCCCATCCTCACTAACTTTTCTCCTTGATTATGGTTTTTTATTTTTAAGGTTGTCTGAAGATACAGGGAGTTTTTTGAGTATCTTTCAGTCTTTTAATGTCTTGGTGTATTTCTTAACTGGGTGTGGTGATCCCTCATTTATTTTTCATTGTGTTTTTTGGTGATTTGTACTGCGCCCTGAGCAGGGGCATTATAGTCTTGTCCGTTACGGTCACGTCCTCAACGGCAAGTACTTATTATTGTGTCCGGCTCACGGATCCATATATCCTGTCGGTACAATAAAGGCCAGCAGACTACAGAGGCAGTAACCAGTGAGTCTTCGGTCTTTAAAGGTAAGGGACCTATATCTTCGGATAATTCCAACAGTTGTTATTTTAGCTGCCATTGTCCCACCACCTAAATGTGTCAATCAGCTAGATGTAACCACCGGGTAAGTTATATAAGTGAAAATGACATTTTTATAATAATATAAAGTTTCACTTATACTTAGCCGGTGGTTACATAACGAAGCCCGCCCTCCTCCCCTCATATGGACAGGTAGGCATGAAACTTCTGACTTATTGCTGGAATGGTTCCTGGTACCCGGTAGAGGGCGGGAGTAGAGGGATCACCTGTCAAACCATTAGCGCTACCGCGAATTTCAAATTCTGCCGCGACGTCAGGAGACGACAGCTAGATGTAACCACCGAGTAAGTATAAGTGAAACTTTATATTATTATAAAAATGTCATTTTCCAGCCTTTGCTGTAAGTAATTCCTAATGTAAAGGACCTCAGGTTTGTATAGTTAAGAAAAATACAATTTACTTTTGAAAACTGTGATATCACAGAAGGCCACACCACAGTGGCTATAGCACAGTCAATAGCCACAGAGTAAACTTAGAATGGTTGCCTACCAAGGTTAAAGAGTCTTCTACCTGCTGGTTTGATTTTGTAGTGTACTTTTCCTAGAAGAGTGCCTCCCAAGGCAAGATATGTGACAGGCCAATTCAGAATGTGATTTCTCTCCACTGTCACTAGACTCATTAGATTATCCTTTTCGTCCTCATCCCCTCTTCTTCATTAAGCCAGTTAGCACATGAGTCTTATTGAGCCAATAACATTTGTATTATGTTCAGTTAGTGTGCCTGGCCGAATGGAGATTATTTTTGCTCTGCACATTTATCTGCACTATGTGGTGCTTATTTGACTTTTGTTATATATATAGTACATTTATCTACCCATTTGCATGATGTAGATATGGGAGCGCAGATAAGCGAGGGATTACTGCACTGTGATTTTTAGCGAGTTATGAAAAGGGTTGTGATTGGCATAATGTGTACAGTATTTTATGGAGCCGGTGTATGTTATGATTTTTCTTAATGGGTTCTTTTGTATGGTCTCGTTTATAGAATGGTTACTCCCCGTAGAGGGAGTAGTGCCATTAGTGGACCTCGTGCACTGCACTTTAGGTTCTTTGTAGCGTCCCTTTGGCTCCTAGAAGCAATCCCTTTCATTCCGCATACTGTAAATCAATTTATATTCTTTCTTCCATCTTACTTATCACCCTCCTCTAACAATTGCTTCATAATACAACTAGGTAGTAGTACAGGGTTTTCCTCCTGTTACACTTTGCAGACGTCTTGCTCTCAATTTTCCTGGCAGTACTGAATGGCCTCATAGGTCTCAGCACTTATCTATCTATCTATAGAATTGATGTTACGTTTTTATTAACCTTTACATAGAATTGGTATTACACATTCAGGAACCTTTTACATTTTAGTCCTTACACAGATATCCACTGTCTTGAACTTACTCTGGTCATTACCTCTTGTTTAGAACAATCCTTCAGGCCAAATGTACAAGTCTAGAGATTTTTAATTTGTTTAGTAATATGTATAACTTTGGAATAGACTAATAAGTTAAAAGGTATGTTACATTTTGCATATTCTTTTTAACAGGGGCATGGGTACAACTTTAGAGTAATATAAAGGAAAGTAAGTGAATATATCTCAAAACATGGCGACAGCTGGACCAAGCAGCAGTAATGACAGCCGGAGCGAGAGTAGTAACAATGCCTCAGGTGGAGCAGAGGGAGGAGAAGACACAACAGATAACTCAAACTTTGAATGCAATATCTGTCTAGACACTGCAAAGGATGCTGTTATATCTATGTGTGGTCACCTGTTCTGGTAAGTAAGATTTTTTGAGTGTTTAATAATGTGATTCAGTGATTGATTGATTTGCTTATTTTCATGTAGTTTGGTCTCCTTATTCATGGAAAAACCTCGAAAGGCCAGAGTTTTGTATAAGTGACTTACCTAGTAATTACACAGCTATAGTTTCCACATAACGGCAGCCTAAATTCAAATTTTGGTGGTAGCGCTTCAATTGCTCAGTGTAGGTATACAGTTCTGACCCTTAATGGCAATTATTAGGAATGACTTAGCTAATCACCTCATTCTGTTTCCTGCCACTCTTAACTAATCATCGATAGCTGACAGCAGTGTTCATATTTTCCTGTTTTTCTGATCTAGTCTGTTGGCTCCTGCAACGGCTACTTACTATTCTGACTGCAATTCGAGGGAGAACAATCATAACTAATTAGATATGAGAAAAGAGAGAGGGTTGTCGGCTGAAGACCAAATACAAGTTAAGGGTAAAGTCGTAAGGAAACTCCAAGAGTTGAATTTACAGGGGAATGTATTTACACCTTAACGTTAATCTACTGATTTCAAGGTGCCAATAAGGATGCTAATGACCCCCACATTATGGAGGAGTGATGTAGTGGTTGCATTTGACAACATTCTCAAGAGAGAGAGAGAGAGAGAGAGAGAGAGAGATTGGTTGGTTGTTGTCTCATTTGGTTGTTTGTGAGGCAAGGAAGGTTTGGATGTCTTTCTGTATTTGCTATGTAGGCAGTCCCCGGTTATTGGCGGATTGGTTATCGGCGATCCAGTTTTATGGCACTCGTTAACGCCATAAAATCGGCAATTTATGGCTCCGTAAGAGGCAGAGTTTCTGTTATCGGCACCATGAGGTGTCTTATGGCGCGTCATAAGGCCTTATGGCGCCATAATGGTGCTTATGGCGCTGATAACCAGTTAACAGTGCCATAAGCGCCATTATGGCATCATAAATCACTGAGTTTCGGTTAATGGTTGTCTTCGCTTATCAGTATCCCCTTAGGAACAGAAACCCAGCCAATAACTGATGATTGCTTGTATTGTGTTTTATGTTTATTTGTTGCTGTTAAGATAGTATGGAGAAGGTTTGAGTCTGTGGTTTTCCGTTTTTTGAGAGAGAGAGAGAGAGAAGAGAGAGAGAGAGAGAGAGAGAGAGAGAGAGAGAGAGAGAGAGAATGGTGTATGGGTAGTTAAGGAGTGAATTGCTTGTTGGTTTGCAGTTGGGTTCATCTGCAAACTCAGTCGTGGAGCCTTGAGGGAGTCAGAAGGCAGCAGTCTGTATTTGGCAGTTTTTGGGACAGTCAGTCTGGTTAGAGGTAGTGAGTTGCTATTGTATGTTTTCTGGATTGTTTTGATATTGTGTAATTAAGTTTGTTGTGCTTGTGTCTGTCTGAAGGTTGTTGAGCTTGCGAGTTTCTGTTGTGTTTGACTTGTGAGTTGTTGTGAATGCTTGATGTTCATTGGAGTTTGTTTGTGACATTTACATTAATTGCTTCATCCAGAATTCTAAAAACCGATATTTTATGCATGCAACTTACGAAGTAGTTACATAGCTGTAGTTTCTAGAACCGTCGGCAGCTAGATTTTTTAAATTCGCGGAAGCGCTAGTTTGTTTTGGTCAGGTGATACCCCCCGCCCTCTATTGGGGGAGTGAGGAACCAACACCTTCTGAAAGTCAGTTGTTTCTGCTGGCTGGTACTGTCAACACAGTTTTAATAGCAGCAGAATTTATGGAATTCTTTGCTGTCGCTCATTGTTGGAGTTATTTGGTGAAGTACTCTGAATGTTGGAAGTTTTGTTTTCGGTGATAGCTATTTAGGAATTGAAATAGTTTTAAATATTTTTGCACCGAAATTCACTAGTTTTATTGTAGAGTCTTACCGAACAATTATACAGCCGTGATTTCCACGAGCGGCAGGAGACTAAATTCAAATTTAGCGCGTATGCGTCGCCAACACTGGTGGTGATGATGTCATCTCCCTCCACTCGCTGGAGAACCTGGTACAACTGCCCAGGTGAATCCAATTCTTTTCCTGCCGGCGTCCGGTGAACATCGGTGGTTCGTGCGGTTGGATGACTTTGCTTCGCTTTTTTCTTGTGGATTTGATCTTCGGAATTGGTGAAGTACTCTTTTTTGGCGTTGTTGTTATTTTGCTTATTATTTAGGCGTTGCCATGTCGGATTCCAGTCCGTCGGGAGTTAGGTTTTGCATCTCAGGATGTAAAACTAGATTATCCAAGTTAGAGTATGATTCTCACACTAAATGTGTTAAGTGTAGGGGACAGGTTTGTTCAGCAGATCGAACATGTAACGAGTGTAGTGATTGGACTGATTCTCAATGGAAATTTTTTAGTTCATACTCGGAGAAATTAGCTAAAAACAGAATTAGAAAAGCAGCGCTTAGGGAAAGTAAGCTTAGCTCTGCTTCGTCTTGCGATGCATCTGTTCCTTCTGTTTCTCCTCAAATTGTTATGTCCCCTTTAACTACACCTCCTATTCCTCCTACTAATCCCACTTCTCCGGCTTCCCGTGTAGTTTCTTCCGACACCATTGCCAGTCTGGAATCGAGGTTAGATCAGAAATTTTTGGTACTAGCGAATACGGTTTTGCAACTTGGTAATTCGGTTAAGACGTTTTTGAAGAAAGCGGCTTCAGGTAAGAGTGAAGTTGAGGGTGCGTCTGTCTGTCCTGACACGTCTCCTAGACAAAGGTCACTGTCCAGCTCCCCCGCACCGGGGAGAAGACATACCGGAAGTCCAAGGGAGTCGATCGGGATTTGCCCACAGACAGGCGCCTCTCTTGTTGAGCCTGTTGTGCCTCAACAGGGCTCGGTTAAGCGTTGGAAAGGTGTTGCGGTTAGATGCCTTTCGAATGATTCAAGCGATTCGTCTCCGGTCGCGCGGCGCTCTTGGCGAGATTCGCCCGTTTCGCGTCCCTTAAAGAGGCGTTCAGGCGCTGATTCTTCGCCTCCTCCAGTCAAGCGGTATAAGGAGCCTGAGAGTAGGGTTGCGCCTCGGCCGTTAGCGGCTCGTTCGTCGCCTCAATCTGTGCCTTTTTCGGCTCCCTCTACTAGTAGAGATTGTGGTTTTAGCGCTGTAGCTAGCAGTTCTAAGGGTGTTTCTTTAGGCGCTTTCTCGTCTGTTACGCCTGATGCGCCTGTTTCGCCTCGAATTTCGGCGGCTCCGAGCGAGCGCAAGTAGTTTTTCCGCCTCCTGCTGACATTTAGGCTCTTCCAAGCCTACGTTAACTGTTTTTGATTCGTCTGGCGCCTTTGCGCAAGCATTAGAGATGTTAACCAACTGGATGAATGAGTCCAAGGGTGGTTCGAAACCTTCAGATCCGATTGTAGTCCCGTCTACTTCTTCGGCGGTATCGGAGAATGAGGAAGAAGTAGAGGAGGAGGATTCACATCACCTCTCGTGTTATTCACGTCTCCTTAGATTTCTTCTGGTATCTTATCCAGATTATTTTGAGAAAGCGGCTCCGCGCTCCCCAACTTCGACTTTTTTGATGAGGAGGAAAACTTCAGACCCTCTCCTCCCAAAACTTGTTCTATCTAAAGCGGTTAGACATTCGTTGAAAGAGACGGAGAAATGGATGTCTATGAAAAAGAGACTTGGGAAGGCGCTTTTTGCTTACCCTCCCTCTAAGTTGCTTCGTAAGAGGTATAGGTTTTTATGTAACTGGGGAAAGCTCCTTCTCTGGGAGTTTCTGCCTCCTCCCAGGGAGACTTCTCCAGTTTAATCGACTCCTTCTAGAAGATCTGCTTTTTCGAAATGTTTTCTTTACAGCGCCTGAGTTGGACCACGTTGTAAAGAATCAATTTAAACTTTTGGAAGTCTTTAGCTTCCTTGATTGGACTATTGGCGCTTTAGCGGCCAAGATCGAAGACTGTCCTTCTCTTTCTCAGGAGTTAGCGGAGGATTGGATTGGTGTTCTGTCCTGTGCGGACAAATCCATTAGAGATGGATGTGATGAGTTAGCTTCGCTCATCGCCTTTGGTACCCTTAAGAAAAGGCAACTTTGGTGCTCCTTTGCTTCTAAAAGGGTTACTTCCCAACAGAAGTCTGCTCTCTTGTTTGCTCCTTTTGTGAAAGATAACCTCTTTCCAGACGATGTAGTGTTGTCAATTTCGTCGGCGCTAGATAAGAAATCTACTTCGGATTTACTGGCACAGTCTACTAGAGACCTAAAGCTCCTTTGGAGACTGTTCCTTCGGTTTCTCCTCTGGCCCAAGCGCCTTTTCGAGGGAGAAAACCCAAGCGCTTCTTTCGGCCGAAGTCGAATTTGCGACCTCAGTCTAAGACCTCGGCCAAGGTTAACAAACCTTCCAAATGAAAGCTCGGTTCTTCATGCACCAGTGGGAGCCAGGCTGGCTCTGTTTTGGGAGGAATGGGAAAACAGAGGAGCAGAAGCCTGGGTAGTGCAAGTAGTCAAGTTCGGCTATCGTATTCCTCTCGTTTCACCTCCCTCGCTCTCACCTGTGCCAATTCCATTCCAGGCATACTCTCCGGGCTCAGACAAATTTCTGGCGTTAGCCGCAGCAGTGGAAGCGCTTGTTCGCAAAGAAGTGATAGAACAGATAGAAGGGGATTTTCCTCCAGGCTTTTACAATCTCCTTTTTGTAGTTCCCAAGTCATCAGGGGGCTGGAGGCCGGTTTTGCATGTGAGCGCCTGAACTTGCATGTCCAGAAAACAAAATTTCATATGGAGACCACTCGTCGGTGGGGCTGGAGTCCATCAGACAGGGGGATTGGATGGTTTCTCTGGACATGCACTACGCTTATTTTCACATTCCGATACATCGCGAATCTCGGAAGTACCTGAGGTTCATGTTTGAAGGCAAGGTGTTTCAGTTTCGAGCGCTTTGCTTCGGACTGGCGACCGCTCCTCCAAGTTTTCACCAGGGTTCTATCCCCGATAGGAAGCTGGCTACACATATTAGGAGTAAGAATCTCCCTCTATCTGGACGATTGGCTTCTCTGGTCGGAATCAGAGAGTCGGTGCATGAAGGACCTTGGAACAACTCTGGATCTTGCCAGAAAGTTAGGAATTCTGGTCAACAAACAGAAGTCCCAGTTGGTTCCATCTCAGAGCATCCTTTATTTGGGGATGACTCTGTATGCTCAAGTTTTTCGGGCTTTTCTGTCCCCGAAGAGGGTCCAAGGCTGTCTGGAGACAGTTCAGGAGTTCTTGGACAAAAAGGTAAGTTCTGCCAATCAGTGGATGAGGCTCCTGGGCAAATTGACGTCAGTGGAGCAATTTGTGACGTTGGGAAGACTGCACATGAGACCTCTGCAGTTTTTCCTGAGAGCCTCTTGGTGCAGGAAGACGCAACCAGACTCGATTACCTTTCCTGTCACAGATCAAATAAAAGAGGACCTAAGGTGGTGGCTCTCTCGGGCAAGGTTGGAAGAAGGGTTAGATTTACGACCCATCCTCCCGAACCTACAGTTCTTTTCCGACGCATTGGACACAGGTTGGGGAGCCCTGCTGGGAAATCAACGGACTTCAGGAGCTTGGTCGGAGAAGGAGAAGAAGTTCCACATAAATGTAAAGGAACTTTTAGCAATTTTCCTGGGGCTCAGACAGTTTCGGAACTTAGTAGAAGGTCAGGTAGTGGCAGTGCATTCCGACAACTCCACGGCTCTCTCTTACGTGCGGAAACAGGGGGGGACTCAGTCTTTCTCTCTATACGAAGTAGCCAAGGATCTCCTCCTGTGGTCAAACGAAGCGAAGGTTTCAGCTAGTCCCAAGATTTTGTTCCGGGAAGATGAACGTCCTGGCGGACGAGCTAAGTCGTCAACAGCAAGTGTTACCTCTGGAGTGGACTTTGGACACAAGATTTGTCAGAAACTTTGGCGCCTTTGGGGACGACCGTCCATAGACCTGTTCGCGACATCAAGGAACAACCGTCTTCCTCTCTTTTGTTCTCCAGTTCCAGATCCTGTTGGATTGGTCGGGTCTGGAAGCTTATGCATTCCCTCCGTTCGGTCTAATAAGAGAGGTGCTGAACAAGTTCATGTCGCACAGCAATGTTAACACTAACGTTAATCGCTCCCTTTTGGCCCAGGAAAGGAGTGGTTCCCGGACCTTCTCCAGTTGTTAGTAGACTTCCCTAGACTTCTTCCTCCAGAGAAGTGCTTCTCAAACAACCTCACTTCAAGAGGTTCCACCAAAACTTGTCCGCTCTAGCTCTGACGGATTCAGACTGTCCGGAATCTTGTCAGAGCGAAAGGGTTTTCAAGAAGAGCTGCAGAAGTTATCGCTCGTTGTAGGAGAGAGTCTTCTAACAAACTCTATCAAGGGAAGTGGAGAATCTTCAGAGAGTGGTGTAGAAGTGCTAAAGTCTCTACTTCTGCGACCTCTTTAACGGAAATAGCAGATTTTCTTCTATTTCTTAGGAACTCTAAGAAACTGGCTCCTTCGACGATCAGAGATATAGAGCCATGCTTTCTTCAGTTTTTTCGACATCGGGGTTTGGATATTTCCTCCAATACAGATCTGTCGGACCTCATTAGGTCTTTCGAAACCACTAAGCTCCCGCAGGATACAGTGGCTTGGAACTTAGATGTGGTGCTTAAGTTCCTCATGGGGCCACCGTTTGAGCCTTTGAAGTCGGCTTCACTCAGGAACTTGACTAAGAAGGCACTTTGTCTTATTGCACTAGCTTCTGCTAAGCGTGTCAGCGAATTGCACGCTATAGACAAAAGAGTCGGTTTCTCTCAAGGCAATGCTGTAGTTTTCGGTTATCTTTGACCTTTCTAGCCGCCAAAAACGAGATCCATCTAATCCTTGGCCGAGGAGTTTTGTGGTAAGGAACTTATCTGATTTGGTTGGACATGAGGAGGAAGAAAGGCTCTTATGTCCAGTCAGGGCTATTAAGCAGTATCTGCTTGCCACTAAGGGTATTAGAGGACAATCTTCTAAGCTCTGGACCTCGGTTCAAAATCCCTCTCGTCCTCTTTCTAAGAATGCTATTTCGTTCTTTATTAGAGAGCTTATCAAGGAAGCTCACTCGCAGTCTGAGAACGACAATCTTTCCGTTCTGAGAGTTAAGCTCATGAGGTTTAGAGCAGTGGCAACTTCTTTAGCATTTAGAAAGAATTTATCTAGCTTCGATTCTTCAGAGCACGTTCTGGAGATCGAATTCGGTATTTGCGAGTCATTATCTCAAAGAGATAGAAACGGTTTTCGAGAATTGTAAAACGTTAGGTCCGGTGGCGGTTTCTGGCATGGTGTTGGGAGAAACGGCACAGGGGTCGTCACCTCTATGCTAACTTTTCACTTTCAAATAGGTTGTCGAGTTCAAGGGAAGCTGGGGGTACTGAGTACCTGGGATACTCACCAGTCTGTTAGGTCAGATTTTATAATGGTTGGGGTATATATGTTTTTAATCTGGTGTTGGTGACAAATGTTTTGTATGATTGAATTTCTGGTCTTAGCCCAGGGCAAGGGCAATCTTTGTGTTACTATCCTCCGTCAGTCAGCCTTGACTCGCTTGAACTACGGAAGGATTCCACTCCTGTAGAGGCTAACTTTGGTCAAATTCCAATTCCTCTACAATAGTAAGAAGAGCACCGACCAGAGGCAGTAACAGTCTGCTGTAGCTCTCTTACAAGGTAAGGTACAACAGACACCTTGAGTGTTTACTGGTATTGTAATAAATGTAACCATTTAGAAATACTAGTGGTCCACTGAATCCCACCTTCCCATAAATGTGTAATCAGCTGTATAATTGTTCGGTAAGACACTACAATAAAAATGAAATTTTCATTATTAAAATGAAGTTTTATTGTATACTTACCAAACAATTATGATTATTCCCACCCTCCTCCCCTTAGGTGGACGGACGGGCAGAAAGAATTGGATTCACCTGGGCAGTTGTACCTGGTTCTCCCGCGAGTGGAGGAAGATGACGTCATCACCACCAGTGTTGGCGACGCATACGCGCTAAATTTGAATTTAGTCTCCTGCCGCTCGTGGAAATCACGGCTGTATAATTGTTCGGTAAGTATACAATAAAACTTCATTTTAATAATGAAAATTTGATTTTTGAATTGGTCTACATAATGTCAGACACTAGTTCATCTGGGATTAAGTATTGTAGTAAAGGCTGCAATACTAGGATTGCTAAAGTATGTAATGATCCACATTCAGTTTGCACAGGTTGTAGGGGACAGACTTGTACACCAGATCAAACTTGTGGGGAGTGTATTAATTGGAATCAAAGAACTTGGAAGATCTTGACTAGTTACACGAACAAGTTAGAGAGAGATAAAAAGAGAAAAGCGGCTTCTAGAGCTAAAGCAAAAAGCTTAATTAGTCAGGAATTGTCTAATGATAATTTGTCTCTTTTTTGAACCTTCCCCTCCACCTGTCATTCCCAGTCCTAATCTTGGGACAACCAGGAAGACTCCAGGAAATTACCGAAACTAGTACTGTCCTTTTCGGCTTGAAAAGCGTTAAAAGGAAATTAACCTTTGGCTTGAGGATAAGAGGGATCAAGGCAAGGTCAACTTCTGCTTCCCTCCATCTCATCTTTCAACTAGGGGACACTTGTATTATGAAACCAGAGAAGCTCTCTCTTTGGGTGTGTCTGCCTCCACCCAGGGAGACTTCTCTGCGCTTATCGACTCTGCAAGAAGATCGGCTTTCCTGCCTCCACCCAGGGAGACTTCTCTGCGCTTATCGACTCAGCAAGAAGATCGGCTTTCAACTTGACCAAGATAATGTTTACGGCGTCAGAATTAGACCACCTCATTAAGAATAACTTTAAGGTATTCAAAGTTTTGTTCATGAAACTTACCTGTCAGATATATATATAGCTGTATTTTCTGAAATCCGACAGAATTTTAAAAACTTCCGACACACGCAGTGGTCGGCCAGGTGGTTAGTACCCATTCCCGCCGCTGGGAGGCGGGTATCAGGAACCATTCCCATTTTCTATTCATAATTTTTCTGTCGTCGTGCTGAAAACCCTGTTTTCAGTACCTCCGTCTAAGGATTTTGGAAACTTCATTGCCGCTAAGTATCCTAATTGTCTTTTGATTTATTTACTTGGATTTGTGGCTAGGCATACGCTATCTTAAATTGATTTGAATTTGATTCATTTTTGCATAAGATATCTGAATCTAGTTAGGCTAGTTTCAGACGGGGTTGTCTGCAAAGATAGGGTGTGGCTACCGAAAGCTTCGGTAGATCCGCACTTGGTATGTACGAGGGGTATGGGTCTTGCTTCTTTGTTGAGATTTGTCATGTAAGGATTGTGAGACTTTGTCTATTCCGTAAGGAAGACGTATGATTCGTATGTACGCAATAATCAGTAAACATGTCTTTCCGTAAGGAAGACGTTATGATTCGTATGTAACGCAATTTATCAGTAACAAAAGTCAGGTAGTGAACCTGCTAACCTTCCTGTAGACTTTATTTTGCCTAACCCTGTAGTATGGCCTACGGGCTATGAATATGTCTACGAGAGGTGCTCGCTCTCCTTCATTGCTGTGAAGAGTGCTACTTCTGTAATTGTTACTCCTAACCCTGTAGTGTTGCCTTCGGGCCCTAAAACAGTGTCTGTGGAGGAATTGCCCTTTCTCTGATACTCTTTCGATTCGTAACTTAGAATCGAAAGTGCTTGCTTTAGAGAGCAAAAGTGAAGTGCAGAAGTGCAGTGATACCCCTTGTGTAGTGGAGGGTGCGTCAGATCGGCCTCGTTTCGCCTCTAGGCCGGACCTCTGCTTGACTCCCAGGACCCGGGAGGGAGCATGTCGAAAGCCCAAGGAGGGTTTACAAGGAACCCCCACCGATCTGGCGTGCCTTCGGCAGTTTCTGATGAAAATCCCCAGACTGCCAAAGTGCGTGCGCGTGCACGAATCCTGAAGGATTGCTTCTCGTCCTCCGAAGCGTCCTCCCCGTGCAGGGGTAAAAGAAGTCATAGTAGCAGGAAGCTTTTGAGAGCGGACGTCCAAGCTTTTTTACGGTCAGAATAAGAAGGCGTTCCCTCTCGACTTGGACGGGACGCTCGGATGGACGGCGAGCGCGCTCCAGTGGACACCGAGCGCGCGCCAGTGGACACCGAGCGCGCGCCAATGGACGCCGAGCGTGCACCAGCGCACGCCAGGTGTGTCGCCTGGCTGAACGTTTCTGTTGAACTCTTCAAGCTCTTGTTTCAGATTTGGGCCTAAAGAATTTTTACCTCTACCTTCGGTGATACCTTCTACCTCACCTGCAAAGAATGTGAAGTAGGCAGTGCTTCGGAGGAAGCCTAAAGTGAACAGACAACTTCTTCGAAACCCAGCAAGACATCGGGTTTCGTGAATTCAAGAGGTCTCTGTCATTAATATTGCTTTTCGCATAGTGGTATGGAGTTAAGGAAAGCTCAAGGGAAGATCTCGTTTGCTCTACCGCAGTCAAGACTTTGTGATAAGGCAGTTACGGGTTATGTAAAAGCTCGACGTCCTACACGTCATGAACGCTCGACTACTTTCGGTAGGATTCTTGCAAAAGCACTCATCAAGAGGACGCTCTTCAGGAAAGCGCAAGACAAGGACTTCCTTTGCCATACTGGCCAATAAATTTAAGTTGCAAGCTTTTTAGTCCATCTGAAAGGGCTTTTCAGATGATAGATTTTGTTAGTTCCTAAGTTCGGGACTACGCTGCCGAAGTTGAACATCGGGGTCCTACCTGCTGAAAGCCCAGTCTCTTATCAGGATTCTTGGCCCCTTCCTCGATTGATACGGGAATCGGAAAAATAATATGCTCGACTTCCTGGATTATGTTTTGTCAATTCAGTGATTTTCCCCCATTGACAATATACTATCGTTTTGTCAAGTAAGTGGGTATCACCTCGTTGACAAAATATCTCTTTGTCCCGTAAATGGGTTAGTTCTCATTGACAAACATCTCATTAACTTTATATTTATATTGCGTAAGCGGATAAGCTCTTATTGACAAGATTCGGAAGAGCTCTTATCATCATTCGCAGACTCGTACAAGAAATAGACTTGTAGACTACGTCAATGACCGCTTATGTCCAGTAAACATAAGAAGCTTGAGCTGTCTGCTTTGATTCTCTAAGTTTTGTTCATGAAACTTGCCTGTCAGATATGTATGCAGCTGTATTTCCGAATTCAGCTATATATATGGTCTGCCAGGTAAGTATGAACAAACTTTATTGTAATATAATATCATATTTTGCCTTGCGTTATTTTACTACTGGTTTGGTTCAAGTCATATACGCTTGCTGTAGTTACCTCTTCGGATGGCAAACCGAGAGGTCTATTGTCTATTAGGACATTTAATCGTTACTCCCTCAGCCTTCCAGGAGTTTCCGATTTATCTTTTACCGTTGTATGGTAGTGTTCTGACGACACAAACGCATCTATATATTTAGCGTTTTCTGTTTCGCTTAAATATTCCAGCTTGAGAGTCTCTTTCTGCTCAAAAATAACGGACCTATTTTCTTCGTAGAATAGGGTAGCTGGCAACCCAGACATAAAAGTTAAGAGACGAACGTTCGTAAGCTGCTGCGGTGTCTGTCCTCCAGTCCAACCGAGCCAGTACCAGCTCGTGCGCTGTCATGAGCGGTAGGTTACGTCTCTCCTGCGGGATTGACTGACTAACTGTATCTCTGTCCTACAATCACGGACTTAGCCTAAGATGAGGATTTCTTACGTGAATGATAACATTGCATTCGTTTTTGCCTTACTATGTTCAACAGAGATATCTCTTATCCTTTCGGTGCTCGGTTACCGCACGGTATAGAACTACGAGTCCTACCGCAACATTGCACTTTTATATGCTCTCCTGCTTAGGCAAAGCGCAGCCTTATTAGGGAAGTAAGCATACTCGGGAGGGAATGGGTGGATGAGCTTTGCTTGGGGACCATTTCCTTCCTGAAGAAGTTTGTTTCCCAGAACTAGACTGCAATTCAAACCTCCACAGTTTTTTCCTACCGGGAAACTGAAATATTATTCAAGATCTAGAATGATTCTGAACATCTCTGTGCGTCTATCACCTGAGGTGATAGAAAGAAGGTGCCGGACATCTGGATAGGGTTTCAGATGTCCTGGATCTTAATCTGAAAGAAGTAGAAGCAATTCGTCGTCCCTCCAGTTCCTCTAAACGAGTTTTTGGAACCAGTGGTCCAGATCAACTCTGATATTCCACAGCTCTCTCATATCTTAAGAAGTATCTTCTCTCGGTCCCTGTTCGAGTTTACGAGAAAGAGCCTATTATAACAACAGGCGTAGAATGTAACGATCCTCTAGAGGTTCGTTACAGGATTGCAAAAGTCCGTACGAATTGTCTTGATCGACGGCAGCAACTACTGACTTCCGAGTGGAATCTTTCTTTAGAAGATGTTGAGAGTTGTGAGAACTTTAGGGACGCCCTTTCATTCTTCTCTTCGATATGTTGAGGACGAAGAGGCTTCTTCTTCTCTGCTTCCCTTATTCTATCCGGGATCGGTACCATTAAACGCCATCCTATGATATTGAACGGGGATGGATGTTTAGTCTATTTTCCCCTTTTTCAATCGCTTAGGAAATGTAATAAGAGGTTTGTTCATGCAACTTACCTGTCAGATATATATATAGCTGATAATTTCCGACACCGACAGAATTTAAAACTTACGACACACGTAGTGGGAGTCAGGTGGTTAGTACCCATTCCCGCCGCTGGAGGCGGGGTATCAGGAATCATTCCCATTTTCTATTCATAATTTTTCTGTCGCCGGTGTTGTGAACATCTGTTTACAGCACCTCCGTCTGGATTTGGAAACTTTTTGCTACTTGAGTATCCCTTTTGGTTCTTTTTGGATTAATTGATTGGATCGGTGGCTAGGCACACGTTATTAGTGGTGATTGATTTGATTTGGTTTGGACTTTTCTTGGAATAATATGTCAGGGTCTAGTACAGCTAGCGCTAGGTTCTGCTCTAGAACTGATTGTAGAGGTATGCTACTGAAGCTTCAGTAGTCCCACATACGGTATGTAGAGTTGCAGGGAGCATGAATGTGTGTATGAAAGCCGTTGCAAGGAGTGCGAAAGACTAACAGATTCTGAGTGGAAGGCGTATGAGACCTATCTTAGGAAACTTGAAAAGGATAGGTTAAGGAGGTCTCCTCCAGGAGTATTTCAGGCGTGCAAGAAATTAATGTTTCTCCTGTTAACCCTCCTTCTGTTAATGCTCCTAACCCTGTAGTTTTGCCTCCGGGCCCTGAAACAGTGTCTGTAGAGAGTAATACTTTATCCTTAATATTGGAATCGATTCGTAATCTAGAATCGAAAGTGTTGGCTCTTGAGAGCAAAAGTGACGTGCAAAAGTGCAGTGATACCCCTTGTGTATGGAGGGTGCGTCAGATCGGCCTCGTTTCGCCTCTAGGCCTGGACCTCTGCTTGACTCCCAGGACACTGGGGAGGGGAGCATGTCGAAAGCCGAAGGAGGGTTTACAAGGAACCCCCACCGATCTGACGTGCCTTCGGCAGTTTACTGATGAAATCCCCAGACTGCCAGGGAGCGTGCGCGTGCACGTCTCCTCAAGGAGTGTTTTTCGTCATCGGAGCTTCATCCCCACGTAAAGGGTGGGAGTTCTCAAGGTGCTTCACGTCCGCTGAAAGGACGGCGCGTAATGTTGACGCTTCACGTCCTAGTTCTCCGCTTTTGCGATCTTCGCCTGACAGTGCGTTCGCCGCTTTTTCCGCCGCAGAAAGGCGTAGAGAGTCTTCGGACTTGGATTCAGTTAGCTCGTGCGAGCGATACAGTCGCTCCAGAGCTCGGGAAGAGGCCGTACCTGGGAGGAGGAGGGAGGCGTCCCCTCGCCGCTCTCCTGCTCACAGGATCAGTCCCTCCCCGGAGCAGGAAGATTCGCCAAACAAGAGGATGATTCAGTCACTGCAGCACAGCAACTTCAGGACGCTCTTGCTGCTAGAGAGTCTCTTCCGCGTCGTAGGAAGGATGAGAAGCTTCCTGTGAAGAAGTCAAGACCCGCTCTTTCTCCTCGCTCGCCTCTCTCTTCGTTCGAGTCTCCCTCTAGAGTTCGTTCTGCTCCCCAGCAGCTCTCTAGAGGAGGTGAGAAGTTCGCTTCTCGCTCTCAGGATGAAATATCTCCCGCTCGCAAGTCTTCGTATGTTCGCAAGCGAGTGGTGGACGCTGAGCGCGCTTCTGTGCAAGTGGAGCGCGCTTCAGGTGCCGCCAAACGCGCACCTGTTGTTGATAAACGTGCACCAGTGAGCGGCAGCCGCTCGCTGACTGACGCTCGGCGCGCACCAGTGGAAGCCAAGCGTGCACTAGTGGACGCTCGGTGCGCGCCAGTGGACGCCAAGCGTGTGTTGGTAGATGTCGAGCGCGCACCCGTCGGCGCCAAACGTGTGGATTCGGACGCCAAGCGCGCGCTGGTAGACACCAGTTCCTCACCAATGCAGTTCAGGTGGATGAAGGAACCCTTCCTGTTCGTCAGTTTTTCTTCAGAGTTTCCTCCTACTTCTCCAGTTTTCTGAGGAAGGAGTTAGCGATGATTTAGTAGAAGCAGAGGAAGAACAGCAACCAGCTACTGTCTCATCGGACTATAAAGTTTTGATGCGTCTTCTACAGTCGGAGTTCGGAGAAACTTTTCAACCGGAAGCCCCTCGTACTCCTCTTCTCATTTTCTTCTTTTAAGGCAACGAAGACATCGGGGTTCATTAAAATGAAGAAGTCGCTTTCCACGAAGCAAGCGTTCAGGAAGTCCATGAGTGGATGGAGAAGAGGAAAGCGTCAGGAAAGTCCTCTTTAGCTTTACCGCCTTCAAGACTCTGCGTAAAGGAGGCATGTGGTATGAGACAGGAGAAGACATAGGCGTTAACTACCAGCCTCTGCTCAAGGTGACTTCGGGAGCATCGTAGACGCCTCCAGAAGAGCCCTTCTGTCTTCATCAAAAGTCACTTGGACCCATAACGAGTTCGACTTTCACCTAAAAGGCCTCTTCAGGACGCTAGAGGTCTTCAACTTTCTCGACTGGTGTCTTGGAGTTTTAGATGCCAGGTCAAGGAGTTCTGATACTATTAGTCTGGGGGAGCTGTCCAGCGTTCTTTCTTGTATGGACAAGGCCGTCAGGGATGGTTCTGAGGAGTTGGCTACGCACTTTAGCTCGGGGATTCTCAAGAAGAGAGCGCTCTTTTGTAATTTCACGGCCAAATCCGTCTCTCCAACGCAAAAGGCGGACTTGCTTTTCGCTCCTTTCTCAGACCATCTCTTCCCCCAGGCTATGGTTAACCCCTTCGCCACTGGCCTGCTGCATTGCTGCTAATGCTTGCATACCGCATGAGACCCCCTGTCGACTGCGAGTATCAATCATTACTGGCTCCCTCTAAATTTTATTTTCATACAATCAACTTACCTGTCAGATATATACATAGCTAAGACTCCGTCGTCCCCGACAGAAATTCAAATTTCGCGCCACTCGCTACAGGTAGGTCAGGTGATCTACCGGCCTGCCCTGGGCGGCAGGACTAGGAACCATCCCCGTTTTCTATCATATTTTCTCTGTCGCCGGTGGTATCAACATTGTTGTTATTACCTCCTGACTTAGATTCATTTTTCAACATTTGATCAACGTTTTTCGGCTTTTTGGTGACGTATTTGGATCGTGTTTTGGCATTCGCTACTGTGGACTGTTTTTGGAATAACTCTTTTGGATTTTTCTCAGTATGTCTGATTCTAATGTGAGTGTGAGAATGTGTGTGAATGTAGGCTGCAGGGTGAGGATACCGAAGGCTTCGGTTGATCCTCACACTGTATGCCGTAAATGTAGGGGGGTTCAGTGTTCTGCTATTAATACTTTGTAAGGAATGCGAGGGATTGAATGCAGAAGAGTGGAAGACTTTGACTTCTTATTTGAAGAAGTTAGAGAGGGATAGAGTTAGACGACTGAAAGGTGTGAGTTCAAGGCCTATTGAGCCTTTTCACGGATAATTCTAATCTACTGATGTAGATTCTCCCTATATATCTCATTCTCAGAGTGCTTTTTCGGATTCGGCATCGGAAATCGCCAATCTGAAAGCTACTATTAGAGACATGAAGTCCAAGATGGCTGACTCCCAAAGGTAAGGCTAGTGATAGTGAACATTTTCAGTGAAGTGAGTTCTCCCAGTGTTGTGGGGGAGGGGGCGTTTGATCGTCCCTGCGACGCTCCCAGGCCTAGACCTCTTCCAAGCTCCCATGCCAGAGGAGAAGGAAAGTCGAAAGCCTTAAGGAGGTCGTGGGGAATCCCCAACGGTCAGACGTCCCTTCAGCTAGCTCTGCTTCATGGCAGGCGGCTCAAGGGCGCTATAGAAAAAGCGTCTTTGTTCCGATACGTAATACAAACCCTCGGTCCTTTAACAATAGGAAGGTAACTAGCGGCAGCTGGGACGGTCGTAAGCTTCGAACAAGGGAGAACGGTAGTTAACTGCTTGTCCGATCGTGCGCGCCCCGAGAGGTGAAGAATCACTTTTGCTTTCGGCCGCAGGGTGTGAAGGACGTGTTCGTCATCGCTCTCTGCCCGCTTCATCGTCGTATGCTTTGTTTATATTGTGTACTAATAATGGTTTGGTTTGACTTGAAATGAAACTGTAAGTACACTGTTTTCATTTTCATTACTTAATTATGAATCAACATGGAGCTATCGCCGTAGAGACGGCGATTTCCGCTCTTTTCATGAATTGAACCCTTGAATTATGTCTCGGTGCCGAGGGCGGGGCGCACTCACGCCGAGTCATGTATTTTGGGCGAAAGTGTGTAATTGAAAGATGTAAGTACTCTTTTTTCATTATATTTTTGCCCTGTGCGTTCGTTGCCGAGAGCTTGATTGCGCTCGGCAAGAGCCTCTTATTTTGTATGAATAGAATGCAATGAAAGTGGATTCGCAATGCAGTTTTCTTTTCATTTTCATTTATTAATTGCATCAAATTTAATTTTGGATCAAATTCCGCTCTTACCCCGGGAATTAATCCTTACGATTTATTGCTGTGAAAGTGAAAATAGCAGTGCAGTATTGTTCATTTTCATATATATTTATGATAGCATCATATTATTAGGATCAAGTTTCCGCTCTTACCGGAATTGATTTTTCCCTCTTTAAGTTCTATGAAGTGAATCGCAAGTGCAGTATTCTGTTTCATTTTCATATTACTTTTCACTGCTGTGCGGGGGTATAGGGAAGCGAAGGTCTGCCAGGAAGTCGTCGGAAAGCTCTCCCGCGACTCCCTTGGTATCCGATTCTTCGTCTTCTTTCCTGCCCCCCCGCTCAGCTTCCTCGTATTTTGTTTTTGGGGTCTTCCTTCCGTTCGGGGAGGTGGGGCATGTCTCCCCCCCCCCGTGCGTGAGGGAACCCTCTTACTAATCTGTCTGTGCTACCGCAGGTGCTACAGCCGTGGAGACGACCTTGGACAGGTATGGACCACTGCGGCTGCAGGGCGTGCCTAGCATCCACGATCTGCTGCAGAGTCTAGCGAGGTCTGTGGCGGTGACCTTGGAGTGGTCTCCACTACAACCTTCACGGCCGCTTATGCTGCTTCCCCCCGCTGGTCTACACCCCATGCTGTGTCGGTGACGCCGTCTGCCGCTTCTAGGGCCGGTCGCCGCCGTACCGAGGAGGGGTATGCCGCCGCTGCCTGTGTTTTCTTCGCGTGTTGCCTGCCCCAGACTTCCGCTGTTCCAGCAGCTCGCCCCTGGACCGGCCGCCAGTACCACGCTGGCTGCCGATGATTCTACGAGGCGATGGCTGGGCCTGCCGTACCTGTCGCTGATGTGGTTCCCGCTACTGGCTTGGCTGTCCCTTCTGTGTTTACCGCTGCCGCTGTTCCTGCCGCTCCTGAGCTGGTTGCTGTTCCTGTCGCTCCTGGTTCCTGCGCCTGTCCATCTGGTCCTGCCATGGTGTGTCTTCCCCAGTCCCAGGTCCTTCCGGACAGGTGCAGTCGGGCCGTGTTTGCTTCGGCAATAGGCCCGACTCCGGCCTGGATGGAGGACCTGACGACTGTCCTGCGTGAGCTGACGAAGAAGAGGAAGGTGTCCATCTTCGTCTGTTGCTGCCTTTCTTCCCTTCGACTTCTAAGGCCCATAAGCCGAAGAAGAAGAAGGCTGCCTCCCCCCCTAAGAAGTCTCCTTCGGGAACAAAGGAGGGGGGTCCTTCTGCTGGTCCTCCTGCTCCTTCGGGAGCGTGGCCCGTCTCCCCTTCCCGTAAGGAAGAGATAGACGGGGACCAGAGGAGTATCGGTTAGCTCTGGTACTTCCTCGCCTGGTGCTAGCGGCGATGCCGCTACGCCAGGTTCCGGCTCGGTCTCTCGTTCGCGGGAGATCCCGAGTGTACGCTCTCCTCGGGAGACCGTGCAGCCAAAGTTTTCGGCGCCAGAGTTCGCTCGGCGCCAAGACCACGGCACGGAGCAGAAGGCTGGCGAGAACCGCTCAGGTGACTCTCGCCAGGCCAGCGCCGCTCTCGCAGCGACCAGCTGGTAACCGGGGTTTTGTTTCCCCCTAAGAAGACTCCTTCGGGAACTTCGAAGGGCTCGTCACATTCCGGTGTGACGGGGGGTTCTTCTGCTGGTCCTCCTTCCTTCGTAACGGGGCCCACGTCTCCCCTTCTGAGAAGAAGAAGAAGACGGGGACCAAGGGTGTGCTGTCTACCGCTGGTACACCCTCGCTGGTCTTGGCAGCTCTGCTGCTAAGCCAGGTACCGGCTCGGTTTCTCGTCCGCGAGAAGTTCCGAGTGTACGATCTCCTTCGGGTGACCGTGCAGCCAAAGTTAAGACGCCTGAGTTCGCTCAGCGTCATGACCGAGGCACGGAGCAGAAGACTGTCGAGAGCCGCTCAGGTGACTCTCGCCAGGCCAGCGGCCGCTCTCGCAGCGACCAGCCGGTACCTCGGGTGGACGTGACGGTCTCTGACCGGCCACGGGTTGAGGCTGGGAAGAGGTCCCCCAGGTCCCCTCGACCGACGGTACCAGCCTCGGCTGGTACCAGCGGTTTGACGTGCCGCGAGGACGCTCACCGGTCTCACGGCGAAAGCGAGCTCTGCAGGTCACCTGACCGCCGCTCCCACAGGGACCGGGCGGATACGGTGACCAGCAGCAGCTCGTCTGACGCACGGGACCGGGGTCGACGTGCTCAGTCGAGCCGCTCGCCACAGGCCTGCAGATCGATCCCCACCGCGGGTTGGTGATCGGCTGCAGCCCCCCACGTACGCTGGTCCTGCCAGCGAGCGGGGGGGGGGGAGCGTCAGGTCTGTCTCTCCACTACCTTCAACTTCCTCGGGCTACACCGGGAAGAGCGAGGTAGCTAGGAGTGATCGTGAGAGGTGCGCCGCTCACGATCCCGTCACGACGCCGCACGTGCCACGTATGTCTTAGGACCAACCATGACGTACGCGCAAGTGATTGGAGGCGACCGTCAGGGGGAGAGGGGGTAGCGTCAGTTCTGTCTCTCCGATACCTTCAACTTCCTCGGCATACGCCAGGAAGAGCTAGGTATATAGGAGTGATCGTGAGAGATGCGCCGCTCACGACGCCGCACGTGCCAGGTTGGTCTTAGGACCAACCAGGACGTACGCGCAAGTGATTGGAGGCAACCGTCAGGGATCTGTTGCTGGTCCTTCTTCTGAAGGAGGAGGGTCCTGGGAGCTGCTCTTGTTGGAGGGACTGGACGGTCCTACTCCTCAAGACGCTGTAACTTCCGAGATTCAG
>NC_087202.1:82340023-82362828 GCF_015104395.2 Macrobrachium nipponense | reverse complement strand
CAATATACATGAATTAAACGTTTAGGCCAACTGCTGGGATCCCTGAGGATCATTTAGCATTTCTTACAAACTACTCGAAAATGAGTTTTTATAGCCAGAAGTTAAATTTTCTAATACAACAATGGCCACGATAGCCTTCATTGTTATCCTGAATTATGACGAGGCCAAAGTGGGTGGAGCCTCATGAAGTCATCATTCTGACGATAATTATTGGTGAAGGTTTAAAAAGCCAAAATACAGTACTGTCTACTTTTTTTTTTTTTTTTTTTTTTTTTTAGTAAATAGGTAGATAGTCGATAAATAATAAAAATGCTTGACATTGGATACAAAACAGTTATCAAAATCCAAGCTTGTCTACTATTTTCTTTGAAAATTACCAACTATGGTTCCCTACATCTTATCAATCTGATTGTGACCTATAAAGTAGATTATAATTTCTTAGGACACTTATTTTGGGAGTTAGACAAATAATCGGAGTGTTTTTGTATATTAACATATTTTGTTGGATTAACATTATGACAATTATCAGTGGAGAGGATTCAGAGTTCATAAAGGTGTACTGCTTTGCTTGTATTTAAATTTTTGTCATTGTTGCCAGAGGTATAGCCTTCGTTACGTATAGCCAATCAATCCATCGAGAAAGAGGGAAGAAATGCTGTCATAAGTTACGTAACGAGTGCGCCCTCGAAACCTTATCTCTGAGGAAGTTGGTCCGTCTTCAAAAAAAGTCACTTTTACATTATAAGTACCAAATTTATTCAACCTACGTAATGCAGAATACAGTCAAAATTTATGTGTAGATATAATGTGTATTCTGAATAAGCGTTATATCTATGAAATGCATAGATAAAAAGTTATTGCCAAAAAACCGTGTTACAGAGCCCTGAATCTCAGAGCCAGTCCTGTCATTTTCATCATGACGGCTGCCCCAATCCATCTGCCAGAATCCCAGTCTTTACGGCCTTAGAAATAGGTTTCCAGAATGGTCGCGAGTCGGAGTTGAGATTTTGAATTGTTTACTGGATCAAATAAGGTGCAGAACCACATAGATCCCGAGAAAGATAAAGTCGATTTATTAAAGATTGAACAATTCACAGGTGCCCGAGAGAAGCCGAAGTGTAGTGAAAAAGAAGAATCACCGAATTTCTAATCAGTTTTCTCCCATGTATACATAAAAAATTTTTTTACTTTTGTTCCCATTATTTTTATGCTCATCCATTTCGTATGAAGTAGCTACTGTCGCATATCTTATGTAATATAAGCTGGTTAGGGGTGATTACGTTGCTTTATGTCTAGTACAATTAGAATCATAATTACCTGACCTGTTATCGAATTACAATTACAACTTCAATAATACTGAAATACAAAACTTAAATATTGGAAAAAAATTTCACAAAAAACTTTTTGCAAAAAAAAAAAGGAAATAAATGGAATAACACAATTTTTAAATTAGTAGCTGGTAAGATTCTCCCAATTAATAATATAATAAATAAATTGGGTAGCGACTCAAAACATCTCTATTGCATTTGGTTAAGATGAGTTCTCGAAAAGTAAGAGGGCTGCTCTAGGATAACAATTTCAAATAAAGTACTTTATTATTTGAACTTTTCAGTTACAATTACAATTACCATTAAGTATAAATAAAAAACAACCGCAATTGCAGTTAACTTCAAAACGTATAATCAAAAACATTTCAGATAAAAGGTAATGTTTATTTGTAATTGGTAAAGCTCTCTTACTGTGGGTTTCACAGACAGTGCAGTCATGTTTTTGGTCATAACACTGTAATGAAGACTGGATCAGACGAGATTTTGCTATAATTTTTTCGGTATAATCAAGGTTTTAACTCTGATGAATGTCCGGTAAAAAATGCTCAATTTTTATTTGTACACAAAGAGCAACTGTAACCAGTTAACTATTCAAACCGATCAGTAGGCAATTGGCGGCTCTCTCTTTGCTAAAAAAAAAAAAAAAATAAGTTGAAAAGTTGCGTAACAAACGGGTATCTGCTACCATGCCGACAGTTATGTTCCTAGGCGGCCATTTCTTCTTCACCTTCGTAATACAAGCATCTGGCTGATGCCCTGAGTCCAAATGAAAGATTGCGAAGGAGGTAACCAAACTCAAGTATGAAACCAGTAGCTTTACCATCAATCACAGTGTCTATCGTTCTACTACTCCACCATACATGCAGATATCTCTCACTCTAATCATTATAATCATTTACTCCTTACCCAAGTCAATAGTTACTAAAGAAAGAAAAAACAATTTGACCTTAAGATAAAAATAGTAATAGCTACTACTACTGCTGCTGATGCTAAGAATAATAGTAAAAAACTAAAAAAATCCTATATTACTGGTTATTATTATTAATAATTAATTAATATTGTTCCCTTGTTTTCAACGTAGAGCAAAGTAATATATCCATGCCTAAGGTAAAGGGGGTTAGTTACCGGGTAACCGGGGGAAATTTTTTGGGAGCCCCGCACACATTTTTTCCGTACCTGAACATACCGTATCGTACTTTGGTAAAATTGTCGTTGCGTAATTCCGTACCGTACACATATGCTAAATATCAACCAGGCCGTACCGTACCGTAATGCCAGCCTTGCTGGTAGGTAACAACCGAGTGAATCGTTAGATATAAACAATATTGTAAATTATTATTATTAGATTAGATAGATGGATAGATAAAAGAAAATCGTACAAAATATACTTAAACTGAAGTAACATTCAGAGAGAGAGAGAAGATGAGATGAGGGAGGAGAGGTGGAAGGGAAAGGAAAGGGGGAAAGTAGGGGTAGGGGTGAGGGAGAGGGGTAGGCGAATTTTTTTTTTGTTTTTTTTTTTTTTTTTATACGTCGTGTTTTTTATAATCCATTTCTGGCTAATCGAGCCTTTTGCCTCTTCGTACAGGACAAGTGTCTATTCTTTATAATTTGTTGATTTGATGATTCTCATAAATTACGGTATACAGAGAAATAGGTTAGAGAATTCGCGAACACTTTTACCGAGCTCATTTTACGAAGCAGTGCTCAACGAGTATTCAGTTCTCAATGTAATTATTAACAGGAACAATAATTATGTGAGCTTATTATATTTAACAGTAGTATCTTTATTTCATACCATGGTGATTATGATCCCTATTGGCTAATCCTACAATCAAGGAACGATGTAATGATATATGAAGCAATGTATTGTTTTACTCGACTCGAAACAGAGTCTGAATCCCAACGGAGGTGAGGCGTCAGTAGGATTTTTAAATGGGTCAGACTTCATAACCCTTCACCGTGAATAGAAGGGACAAATCTGGCGCTGAAAGGACGAATTGTCACTTTACGCGACAATGGCTTCTCGATACGAGCCATTGAACGTGATGTTGGTGTGTCCCCCACCACGGTATAGTTGTGGATAAGAAGGTGGGAGGAGAGTGGGAACTTGAACGACTTGCGTAAGTTGTTTATGCTGAATAATTGGTGGATATGTTACATTGTTCATGGTTATTTAATCTTGCTTATTTGATATGAAAGTTTCTTTCTTAAATGTATTTCGTCTCGCTATTATAATTTTGCGGTTAGACTACAGATATCCACAGCCATTCCAACACCACAGAAATATTTCAGGTGCACCTCCATAATTCCACACCGGTGGGTGGTTGGCCCTTGCCGACCTCGACCACGAACAAAGTTAGATACTCGATGAGTTGTCTCGGTAAAATTAAGCCTATATTTGTGCCCACCCCGTCACAGTCATTGTGTCTTTTGATGGCTATAGTTTATTTATTAAATGTCATTTCAGTGATGGCTCAGGAATGATTTACAGTTTTAATGACCACCAACCAAATTGAGAATATTATGGATATATGTAATCTCGTTCTATTTGATATGCTTTTGAAACCAAAAATATACAGCCATGTTTACTAAATTATGATCAATCCATAGAGTACAAAATTCGAAGAATCTAGAATTGATTGCGATGTTATATAAATTATAAGTTAACAACTTAAGATAATATGTTCTCTTAGCTAGGCCAGGGGGTCCACGGAAAACCACCCCAGCTGAGGATTGACGCCATTATCAGGGTGGCTCGAGAGCAACCCTTAACCAACGCCGAGGCCATTTATGAGGACCTTGGATTAGAAGTGTCATCGATGACAGTACGACGCAGACTCCATGCTGCTGGGATTCATCACAGAACTCCAGGGACGAAGGAGCTCTTGACGGAACAACATAAGGCGGGAAGGCTTGATTTTGCCCAATGTCATGCTGATAAGGGTTTGGACTTTTTGGGGCAGGGCGTCATCTTTACTAACGAGAAGTGCTTCTCGTCCACATCGCATAGGAAGCTGCATTGTTGGCGAACAAATAGAACTCTGTATGATAAGCAAAATCATTACTTGCATCAATTATCAATTGCATTCTTCTTTATATTAATTATTAATCTTCAGATTTTGTTCCACGGAAGTGGACTGTCAAAATATACAAAGGAGTTAACAAAAATAAGAGTGCTATTTCTGAGATAAATATTAGGTAAGGGACAGTGGCATCATTTGCTCTTTTTCCTCCAATATAATATATTAAATAAATAATTACACAATAGAATTCTTTCAGTGTTGTTCATCACTGAGAATTTAAATTCTCCAAAGGTATATATATATATATATGATTTATATTATACACCACCATTTTTTTCTCTCTTTCAGATATGAACCCCGTAACATCGTTGAGGTGGTTCGATCTGGCCATGTCACCTGCAACGTATGGGGCTGGGTGTGTCTGCATGGTATGGGTGATGTGTTCCGTATCGAGGGACGATTTACAGCAGCTAAGTATATTGAGCTGCTGCAAACCACCTCCTGCCTTCGTTACGAGAAAGGAATTTTCCCTTCACACTGCTCACGTTGTTCAAGAGTGGTTTGCCAGACAGGATAACCTGCTTCTTCTTGAATGGCCGGCGAAAAGGAACAGATAAATGAATTGATTGAACACGTGTGGGCCCAGATGGTGAACACATGGAAAATGGAACATGAGAGAACAACACAGCAACTCATGGCTCACATCAACTCTGTGGGAAATTTGTAGACGGAGACCACAGCAAATTTTCAACCTTGTTCATTCGATGCCCGACAGATTGAGGGAAGTGACTGAGAGATAGGGTGTATGGTCAAGGTATTAGATTGTATAATTTAAATGTTATATTTTTGTAATGGACATAAAATGTTCTCATTTTGTTCTCACTAGTTATTTGATTATATGTTTTAATAAACATAATTCATAACAAGTTTTCTTATAACCATGATATTCTTGATATAATATTCGAAGTATCTGTAAAAAATGGCGTAATGCCTCCATACAATATTAGTTTTTGAGTATTTGCAGTAAACTTTCCTACTTACTCAGGCCCCACATTGTTTTTTGATGTCTTCCTAATCACCGTTTCTTGTTAACAGCATTGAATTATAGAACTGAATGACTCGCTGAGCACTGTTATCATACAGTGAGGTCGGTAGCAGTATTGGCAAATTGCCTTACCTGTATACTTTGTTCTCTGTGGTGTGGCCGATACAGATATGATACTTCGCCACTTATTTTCGCTTATTAGCTTCTGAAGTCTATTAAAATAGTTTCCATTATTTGAAATGTAATGCTTTATATCCTACTGATATTTTCAATGTATCTTTGGTGTAAAACCTAAGTTATATGAGCAAGAGTAAAAATGTGGCATATTTTTGGGCCGTCGTTGACGTTTCTGAGTATAGGGGTCATATGCTCTGTGGGACATTTTAAAAGGTAACTGTCAATTTCAGTAGATGATACTCTCTTTATGTCAGCCACTATAAGGAAAGCCCAAATGACTTCACCTATCACCTGAGGTCAACGAAATATATAGTCTATAATATATCGGTGCATACATAATTTTAGAAAAAAACAACAGTTAACCCTTAAAAGGTCAACCACGTCATATGACGTGTTGCAGAAGTCGTCCCACACATGTTGTTTACGTCATGTGACGTTCTTAAGTTTTTAATTTTGTGCGCCTTCATAGCTTATTGTATCGATATTGGTTCTGTACTACTTTGCCTTATTAGAGGTCTTGCTGGCCGTTTGCACTGATCGTCTTCCATTCGTATGAACTGCGCAGGGGAGGGGAGGTAAGGGTGGCCTAGGAGGTTGTCAGAAACGTCAAACCAGCTAATCCTGTGTGGCACAGGATTGGTGGCGATAATTTTTTGCCGCACACCTTCGATTTTGATGATAGTATATCAGGAATAAACTTTTTTTTATTCTTTTTTTTATAATTCTATAATGGAACTGACTGTATAGAGATCCAATCGTTAATTTCATGTTATAAAATGGGGTAATATATCAAGCGAACACTCAAGGGAACAAGAGTTTAGGACATTACAGTATCAGAGATGAGAAATTTCTTTGCTTTGGTTATGCTTACGGGTATTGTCAGGGGGGGCAATCTTCGATATTATTGGGTCACTGATCCTCTCCTGAATACACTAATGACATATCAGAACTGCATACTGAGCGCAGGGGTTTTTCTTATCACTAAGTTAGCTAGTATAGCTGAGAGAGAGAGATATATATAAGTTAGCTAGTATAAGAGAGAGAGAGAGAGAGAGAGAGAAAACGTACTGCAACCAATGCTGTAAACTTGGCTTACGCGATAAGGTTAAACTATCCTGTTATGATGTTCATGATTTTCGGCAATACCAATATAACTTTAAAATGTTGATCAATTCTAAGTATTGTGTAATGAATATGACCGTTATATAATAATAGACACGGTTGTAAGATAACGTCTTGGCCGAAAGGTAAATGGAACCTTAATAAACAAACTTATATTACAAATGAGACAACACTCTTCATTACAACTATATAAACTGCTCAGATTTTTTTTACTCCGTGTGTGTGTGTGTGTGTGTCTTTCTCCAACCATACCTAATAACTCCGCCCACCAAACGAACTCCAGAACTTATTGGTGGAACTCTTGTTAGCAGAGTAGAGGTTCTCCCCCCCATCTCCCTCAGTAAACACTGTTACCATGTAATTTTTCGAAGTCTCGCAAGACGGTGTACCAGGGAAACCTGTGTCCAACTGTACCATTCCATTAGATGATATACTGAAAAATATTTTAATGCATATTGAGACAGTAGTTCATTATTTTAGGATAGACTTTAAAAGTAGCTATCTCTTACAGACCCCCCAAGCCGTCAAGGATTCGGCTCTTACGACCCTCAAGATCTGGGTTGGAGGATTTGGCCGGAACGTTAAGGCCAAACAACCCTACATGCTGTCGGAGGAGATGTGCTCCCTAATCTACCCCAACGCGAAGATGTCGGCAGCTGTAGCGGCAGAATTGGCAGCCCCGATCATTGCCAAGATCCGGGAGGAAACCCAGGCTGTGCTGGCGGAAGACCTGGAAGGTTTTGGGGAAGAGGTCCTCGGAGAGGTGGCGGCAATCAATTTGGACCTCGAGCCTATGATCGTCGACAACCTGGATGAAGGTAGGGAGGTAAGTGAGGCAGGTGGTACACGGGCTAAAGTTCTGTCCTTTAGCCCGTCTCATTCCTCTTCTTCCTCTTTCCGAGGGTTTACCAGGAGACCTACGACTTCTAGGGACAAGTCGGGGTCGGTAATCCCTAAGGTAAAGTCAACAATAGACACCCATAGGTCTATTAAGAAGTCCCTCCCTAGGCCTTCCAAACCAAAGCCCCTTAAGGATAGCTGATCCAGTTCGTCCTCAGCCCCCAAGCTGACGACGGACGCAACAAAAGCTGCTCCTCCACGACAGGGATTGAGAGCTAAAGGGTCCAAACCCAGATCTCAGGATCCTGGATTTGACCCAGCAGCATTCTCCAGCATGCTCATGCAGGAGATGGGGAACTTGGTACAATCCAAGTTCCAAGAGATTTCAGCGCAGCTGGTCTCTAGTCTGGAGATGTCAGGACAGTCGATACAGTCCTTGGCGGAAAGGCTGCAGAATCAAGAGAACTTGATGGCGGGAGTCCTCCAGTCCGGGCACCCACAACAACCCCTTGCAGTGCCGGACGCCTCAAAGCTACCGCCGTTCAAAAACAATAACCCTTGGCGGCTAGCAGCACATGCCCCCTTCTCAGAGGGCATGTTGATGATTGAAGGTTGTGGAATTCTACCCGCCGGGTCTCCAATTCCCCTTCTCGGGATATGCGCGCCTTACGGAGGAGGCATTAATAAGGGAAGACAAGGTTCCAAAGGAAAGTGTTATCTTCCCCAGAGACCAAGCCCAATCAGCCTGGGTCCGGACTCTGACAGACTGGGAGTGTATCATCAACACTAAGTTGACACGCCACAAGAGTCCATTCACGATGTTCGTGGTACCGGACGATACACCCATCCCGTGCACCTCCAAAGTAGTGGAGCTGATGCTTCAAGCGGCAGCAGAGGACAAACCCATGCCTCAATTCAGGGAAACAGATTTGCCTTCCCTGCTGTTCCCGGGAGGTATGGAGTGCTGGGTAGATGCCCCTGAAACCTTTTCAGTAGGCAAGTTAAGCCAAGACTGCGCAACCACCCTTTTTAGTGAACGCCTACCTAGGCTTCCGGAGGCTTTGGTAAAGGCGGAGTATGAAGCCAGATGTCGCTTGTGCAGGTCCATCAATTCCACCACTATAGCGGAAATGACGACCCTGGTCTACACAGACGAGCCTCTGTTTAAGATCCTGACGAAGTCATTACTTCACACCTTACAGTGTGATGTATATGACTTCGCAAAAGCCAGGAGGAACTGCAGAAAGCATGTCTTGGCCGATGCTTCCATTCGCCATGATCCGAATAGGCTCATCAAAGCCTCAATTTGGGGGCGAATCTGTTCCCCGAGACCTTAGTAAACGGAGTCCTTGGGGAAGCAGCAAGAGTAAATCAGCGCTTGCAAGTTCGTTGGGGCCTCATCTCCAAGAGGAAGTTCGAACCCTCTGGAGCACACCCCAGGTGCAAGAAGAGAGCGAGGAAGTTCCAGTCCTTCCAGACCGCTCAACCTCAGATGATGGTACAGGCTGTCCCGGTAGCCCAGTTGGTTCAACCCTCCACCTCAAAAGCTCAACCTCAACAACAGTTCGTTCTGCTGCAGAGCCAGCCCTCTCAGCAGCCCCAAGGCACGGCCACTTTCACCTCTTCCCCGGCCTTCAATGCTTCCTTCGAAAACCAAGGGGTATTTCAGGGCTACAACAGGTTTGCAAGAGGTAGCCGAGCCAGAGGAGCTTTCCGACATAGAGCTGGTGGAAGAGCATCCGGTAGAGGCAGAGGCTTCCGAGGAAGCCGGGGTAGCCGACCCTCGGCTAACCAGTGAGACTCCTCAGGTAGGAGGGAGGCTGTTCCTATTCAAGAACCGCTGGAAATTCAGCACTTGGGCGCACAGCATAGTAGCAAAGGGACTGGGATGGAGTTGGAAGAAAGGGCCTCCTCCATCAACCAGTTTTTACCAACATCCAACGGCAGACCTAACAGAGTACACCCAAGACCATCTTCAAAAGAAGGTAATAACAAAGATCAAATACTTAAGATTTCAAGGACGCTTGTTCAGCGTTCCAAAGAAAGACTCAAACAAGCGAAGAATAATTCTAGACTTGTCCCATCTGAACTCATATATTCAATGCGACAAGTTCCATATGCTAACCGTCTCGCAGGTAAGGACCTTACTTCCCCGTGGGGCCGTCACCACCTCTATAGATCTTACAGATGCTTACTATCATGTTCCGGTAGCAAGTCACTTCTGCCCCTTCTTAGGCTTCAGGCTAAGCAAACAGGCTTACGCCTTCAAAGTCATGCCTTTCGGGCTCAACATAGCGCCCAGAATATTTACAAAGATAGCAGAGACAGTAGTACAAGAACTGAGAGCTCAAGGGATAATATTAGTAGCCTACCTAGACGACTGGTTCATCTGGGCCACAAACGACAAAGAATGTCTCAGAGCAACTCACAAAGTGATAAGATTTCTGGAATACCTAGGATTCCAGATAAACAACAAGAAATCCCGGCTCACTCCAGCACCACGCTTTCAGTGGTTGGGAATACAATGGGATCTGAATTCACACAAATTATCAATCCCTCCAGAGAAACGAAGGGAGATAGCAAAGGCTACGAGGCACTTCCTCAAAGGCAAACAGACGTCCCGGCGGAACCAAGAAAGAATCTGAGGTTCACTCCAATTCGCCTCAGTAACAGATGTTCTGTTAAAAGCCAAACTGAAAGATATAAACTGGGTTTGGCGGACCAGAGCAAACAGGAAATTGCGAGACAAAATTTCCCGCATCCTTCAGATACTACGGAAGAGACTCCGTCCATGGACAGAAGTCAAGAACCTGGCAAAATCAATACTATTACAGTTCCCTCCACCAAGTTTAGTGGTCCACATGGATGCCTCACTAAGCGGTTGGGGAGGATACTCCCAATACAAAAAGGTTCAAGGCTCATGGTCACTAACGCTCCGCCAGCTTCATATCAATGTATTAGAAGCCATGGCAGTATTTCTAACACTAAGGAAACTCTCTCCGGCGAGGAAGATCCATATCAGGTTAGTATTAGACAGCGTGGTAATAGCCCACTGCATAAACAGAGGAGGTTCCAAATCAAGCCACATAAATCATGTCATGATAGCAATCTTTTCCTTGGCAGCAAAGAACCAGTGGCATCTGTCAGCTACTCACCTGGAAGGAGTAAGGAACGTGGTGGCAGACGCACTGTCAAGGACAACTCCGCTGGAATCGGAATGGTCATTAGACGACATCTCATTCAAATGGATCAGCCAGCAGAGCCCAGGTCTCCAAGTAGACTTATTTGCCACAGAGTCCAACCACAAGCTACAGTGCTATGTGGCCCCCAATCTGGACCCTCTGGCCCAGGCCACAGACGCCATGTCCATAGATTGGAACACTTGGCAGAGGATCTACCTATTTCCACCAATAAACCTACTAATGAAAGTCCTGGACAAACTCAGATCCTTCAAAGGACGAATTGCGCTGGTAGCTCTCAACTGGCCCAAGAGCAATTGGTTCCCATTACTAGTGGAGTTGGGACTCCGGCCCCACCGGATCCCCAACCCGAGACTAACACAGTTAGTACAAATGCGGACTGTGTGCGCTTCCTCAAGGATTCAGAATGCCCTAACTTTATGAACTTCATGAAATTTGCGGCGCATAAAGATGCCAACATGGATCCTATTAACACCTTGTTTCTAGAATCAGATAAACGGGAATCTATGCTTAGGCAGTAAAGAAGCTAGCTTCCTTCCTGAAAGACTCAAAGGTAAAGACGATGACTACGAATCTGGCAGTTACTTTCTTTAGGACCCTGTTTGAGAAGGGCCTAGCAGCTAGTACTATCACTACAACTAAATCTGCCTTAAAGAAAATATTCCAGTTTGGTTTTAACATTGATTTGACAGATTCGTACTTCTCGTCCATTCCGAGAGCTTGTGCTACATTAAGAACAGCATACAGACCTCATACAGTCTCCAGGTTTCTAAATGATGTACTTAAGCTAGCTTCAGACACTGACAATGAATCGTGTCCTTATATAACCCTTCTTAGGAAAACTTTATTCCTAGTAAGCCTGGCCTCAGGAGCCAGAATATCAGAACTGTCGGCTCTTTCTAGAGAACCAAATCATACTGATTTCCTTCCATCCGCAGAAGTTCTATTATCCCCAGATCAAAAGTTCTTGGCTAAGAATGAGGATCCTCAGAGTAGGTGGTCCCCCTGGAAGATTGTCCCACTTCCACAGGATCCATCCCTTTGTCCAGTCAAAACATTAAGATCATTTTTAGACAGAACTTCCAATAAGTCTTCAGGTCCCTTATTCATTAGAGAGAAGGTTGGAACGATTTCACTAAAAGCAATCAGACAACAAATTCTGTATTTTATTAAGCAGGCCAACCTGGAATCAGTTTCACATGCACATGATGTTCGAGCGGTGGCTAACTCAATTAATTACTTCCACCACATGAACTTTGATGACCTTAGGAAATATACGGGATGGAAATCACCGAAAGTCTTTAAACGCCACTACCTAAAATCCTTAGAGGCCCTTAAGTATTCGGCGGTGGCAGCAGGGAACATTGTTTCCCCTGACACAGCCTAGTCATGTTAAAATACCTAGTCTTAATAGATCTTATCTCCCTTTCAGTTCTTTCTCTCCCACCTGCCTCGCTTATAGTCCCTAGTCTTCACCTCGGTTTTCACTTGGATTGCACAATTGAACCATTCTAGTATTGTACATACTTAACTATTTTTCCTCTGTATGTAAATATCTTATATTACTTGGTGTAATAATCACCCTGGCCTTACCAGAATTTGTATGTGATATCTGTATATACTTCCATAGAGGAAGGACCGTAGACTTAAGATATTTGTTAAATTTACTGTAGATTTAAGGGAACTTGATTAAAATAGGGTAGAATTACTTAAAGTGTTTAATTTCTCCCTTCCAGTAGCCTTGTTGATATTATATCCAAGCTTGTGGGACCTATTCTCTGTTACTATTTCACGGGGCGACACAGGTTAGGCCCAGAAAAGGGATTTTGACAAAGGAAAAATCTATTTCTGGGCAGTGACCTGTGTCGCCCAGTGAACCCACCCCTTGTTTCCTCACCCTAGTGGGCCCAAGCTTGGGTGCTATTTTCAGGAATGACTGTCGGGACGCTAGTTGTAGCAGTAGCGGGTGGTAGATGGCTTTGGTACGGCTCCTCTTCGGAATGGGGGGAATTGAGAAAGGAAGAGACTAAATGGCAGGGGACCTCTGGTAGTGGTTTCACTCGCCCTAGTTTTATACCGACACCCTATACAGGGGTGAGCGAACCAGGAATATCCTGTTATAATCCTTGAAGCTTTTTCTCTTGTATATTTAGCAATATTTATACCTTAGAAATGAGTGCTATAGTAACATTTCACTGGGCGACACAGGTCACTGCCCAGAAATAGATTTTTCCTTTGTCAAAATCCCTTTTTAAGGAATTTTTATTTTCCTTTTATATAAATCTTTGTTTACATTTTATTTCCAAGCTTGTATGGCCAATTCTCTGTTACTATTTCTCAGGCCGACACAGGTCGAGCCCAGAAAAGGGATTTTGACAAAGGAAAAATCTATTTCTGGGGGAAGACCTGTGTCGCCCAGTGAACCCATCCCTCTCTTTTTCCTTTTCCCCACCCTTTAGCTGGCCCAAGCTTGGGTGCGTATTTCAGGAATGAGGGTTTCTGGCAGAGGTAGTAGTAGTAGCGAGCGGAAGGTAGACGTTGTAACAGCACCTCTCTAGAGGGGGATTTTGAGAGAGGAGACATCTAATTGGCAAAGCATCTGTGATAGTGGTTTCCACTCGGCCCTGGACTATACCGACACCCTATGAGGGTGAGCGAGCTGGAGGTAGTAACTCTGGCATTCCACATGGCTTTTTTTCTCTGGTATATTTAGCATTTATTTATACCTAGAAATGAGTGCTATAGGGAATTTCACTGGGCGACTCAGGTCTTCCCCCACAAATAGATTTTTCCTTTGTCAAAATCCCTTTTTTATTGTCGTCAGAGACCTTGATCGGTTCACTCATTGTTCTAATGCCATGTGTAATAAAGTTTGTACAGCTGACTCTTTTGAATTCCATAATATATCAGCGAATTCATGTGAGTTAGGTCTAGTCCTTAACAGCTCTCTCCCTCACACGCTAGAGCATTGCCGGAATTTACTTTACCCTTTTGACAAGAATAAGTTCGCTTACAGGCTGAATAACGGAACTTGGCTACGCTTCGCAGTCGAAGAGTTTAATGTCACATGCCCGGACGGATCGTCTACAACTTCAAGACTGCTCGTCGCTGCGGAAGGCTGCAATGGAGCAACGCCCACCTACAACATACGGGGAACAAGCACCATCATAAGAGAGCGGGCTTATTTCGCAAATTTTTCCTGGACCAACACCCGTATCCCAGCATTACCTTTACCTTTTAATGAGAAGGTGGCCCAGCAACTGTCGAAATTGACTACAATGGAACATACTTCCCACACTTACTACTCCAAGGAGGACATTCGATTCTACGTTTTTCTGGCGATGACCCTCGTGCTAGTGGTGATTTTAATCATCGCGAACGTATTTGTATGGCGTAGGATGAGGAGAACGAGTATGGCTGATCAACAGATCGTCGGACCCCGCCCAGACAATTTTCCGATGGCCCTTAAGGCATTTGATTTTTGAGCTGTTTGAAATTGGCCATTTCATTTGACTCAAGGAGGTTGTCTGGAACTATGAATTGTGTGAAATACTGTTTGAGACGCTAGCTAAATGTGTAGTAGAAACCTCCTTGGCTATGTATTCCATATGAAAAATATCAGTAAAGTATCAGTATCAAAATCATTATATATCTATCAGCATGCTTATTTGAAGCATATAGAAGTTAAACAATGAATCAGTATAGCACTAGGAACCTATATAAAGTGAACCTAGATTAACCCTCTTAAGCCGGAGCCCTAAAAATCAAAACGTCTCCCGTATGCCGGGCCTGGTTTGGAGTGAGCGCGGAAGTGGAAAAATATTTTTTCAAAAAAATTACAGCGCGCGTACTTTTGAAGATTAAGAGTTCATTTTTGGCTCCTTTTTTTGTCATTGCCTGAAGTTTTAGAATGCAACCATCAGAAATGAAAAATAATATCATTATCATATGTAAATAATGCGATATATGGTAGCGAAAAAAAAAAAATTCATACATAATTGTATTCAAATCACGCTGTGCAGAAAACGGTCAAAGCTAACCAGTTACTTTTTTTTTGCGTTGTATTGTACACTAAATTGCAATCATTTTGATATATAATACATTGTAAAACAAAATAAAAGTAACACCGGAAAAATATTATCACAAAATGATGTACGAATTCGTAACGCGCGGACGCAAAAAAATATTTTTTTCAAAAATTCACCGTAATTCTAAATAATGTTCTAGAGACTTCCAATTTGTTTCAAATTAAGACAAATGATTGAATATTACGATACTGTAAGAGTTTAGATTAGAAATTGCAGATTTCGACCATTTCGGACGAGTTAAATTTGACCGAATGTCGAAATTTTTAATATATATATTTTTTCATATGCACATATTTCAAAGATGGAAAAAAGCTACAACCTTCAATTATTTTTTTATTGTATTCTTCATGAATTTGCGCACATTTTGATATATGAAACTCTATAAAAGGCTAATATGAAAAGGAGCAAATATTAGGATAATGCCATGTACGTATTTCGGAGACTTGCGGCGCGAATCGGCGCGCGGAGTGAAGGTAAATATATTTTTCAAAAATTCACCATAAATCACAATATTGTTTTAGAGAGTTCAAATTTGTTTCAAAATGAAGAAACATGACGGAATATTACTAGGCCGTAAGAGTTTTAGCTTACAATTGCGTTTTTTCAACTATTTTCGGTAGAGCAAATTTGACCGAACGTGGTTTTTTTTTCTATTTATCGTGATTTATATGCAAATATTTCGAAAAAGAGAAAAGCTACAACCTTCAATCATTTTTAGTTGTATTCTACATGAAATTGCGCACATTTTCATATATAAAACTTTATGAAACAGCTAATTTTAAATGGTGCAAACATTTCGACAATCGCACAAAAAAATTCTGATTTTTTCGGAAGAGTTACCGCGCGAACGTAATTTTTTTTTTTTTTTATAAATTCACATAAATCAAAATATTGTGCTAGAGACTTCCAAGTCGTTGCAAAATGAAGGTAAATGATTGAATATTACTAGATATAAGAGTTTTAGCTTTACAATTGCGTTTTTCGACCATTTCGGTAGAGTCAAAGCTGACCCGAAAGTTGAAATTTTTGCACTTAACGTTTATTTATATGAAAATATTTCAAAACTGATAAAAGCTACAACCATGGGTTGTCTTTTGTTGTATTGTGCATGAAATTGCGCACATTTCCATATATAAAACTTTATGTAACGGCAAATTTAAAAGGGTGCAAACATTAGGACAATCGCACGAAAAATTTATCGGAAGAGTTATCGCACGAACGTAAGGAAAAAGTTTTTTTCATAAATTCACCATAAATCGAAATATTGTGCTAGAGACGTCCAATTTGTTGCAAAATGAAGGCAAATGATTGAATATTACTATAATATAAGAATTTTAGCTTACAATTGCGTTTCTCGACCATTTCTGTAGAGTCAAAGTTGACCGAAGGTTGAAATTTTTGCACTTATCGTTATTTATATGAATATATTTCAAAATTGATAAAAGCTACAATCATGAGTATTTTTTAGTTGTATTGTGCATGAAATTGCGCACATTTTCATATATAATACTTCATGTAAAGGATAATTTAAAATGGTGCAATAATTATGTCAAAGTGACGAAATAATTTCCGAGATGTGTCATGATACTTTTTAGTGCGATAAGAAAGAAATTCGCGCTTGCGCGCCTGCGTAGCGATTGTAAACAAAACAACGCCTTGATCCGTGAACTCCCAGCATCCCCCAAGGCGCGTGATACAAAAGTTTTCGGCTGGTAGGCCTTTAAGTATTTTCCGCGAATTTTTAAAAAAACTTTTTTTGAGCCGACGTATGATACGTCCAATCGGCATACGGGAGACATTTTTGACTCGACGTTTAAACGTCCAATCGGCTAAGAGGTTAATCCACTTATATTAATCCTTTGTATTAATCAAACTAATCAGGTAGCCTATAATCAATCTGCTACCTTGTATCTTATCACATTTTGGTACCATTAATTAATTAATTTTTTTTTAAAAATAAGATTTTTATCATTAATCTTGTTATGGCAATTATCAGAAGTACGGTAGTATTTTCTGTAGTATATGTATCCTCATGACTACTAAAAGTAGCATATAACAGTATCATTATATATCACGTGATCATTATTATTTACTATTATATCATCATATGCATGTCTTATACCTTATACGTGGATCTGTATTTGTGTACTCCATGTATTTTATCTTTTTATAAGTATTTTCTATATCAGATTTTTACATATAACCAGTCGTATATCATTTTCTTAAACACTTTGATGGTAGTTATATGTTTACCACATCTTTGCATTTATATCTAAAAAATCACAGTGTTACAAGTCAAACTTTCTGCATAACTATAATCTAATGTTTGATTTTATATAGCGAACCGACCATTAAGTAAGAGTTGACATATAATAAAGAATGTATTTTGACATTCTATAAATGATGAATATTATTGTTAATCAAAACCCACGACCCAAGGGGTCATATGAGAACGTAATGTATTATTGAAGCAGTGTTGATGTTGCCTTGACGTTGCTTTGTATAACATCTTAGATTGAGTTCACCTGGATCATCAGTTTCCTGTTTTAAAAGGTAACGGCAACCAATGCCCCATTGGCATAATACATGTTGTCGTTCCCTTTACAGTCTGTGCCTATGTGACAGACCTAGATTCTTATGTTCATTTGTGTGTATAACAACTGAGCAATGTATCGCTCACCTATGATCTTGTAAACCGAATTGTACATCAGACTTCTATCACACCTCTCCGCTTGAAGAACTATCCAAATCTTCTTGTAGATATCATTGTGATGTAAACTGGTTAAATATAACTTATTTAACTTTGTTGTTTTAATGACTCAACCTCTACATCAGAAAGAAGCAATTGAATGAAACTTAAAGAATATCATCACAGTCGATGAGACTGAGTAAAGAATGAAGGGTATTTTACCAACTGACATCTGCTTTGCAGATCTAAAGAACAACCCAGTGCCTTGTTTGTAAATACAATACAAGGGCACATATATATATATATATATATATAACTTTCCATTATAATCTCAGGTACTATAAATTCAAGAATAAAAACCATCAAAAAAATTACATTCCTTTATTCATTTTACCAATATAGTATTTACACTTATCCATAACATACATAAATTTACAAGTACATCCAATACCAGGTCAGGAGCAATCTAACATGAAAGTTTTTATAATGTTCAAGATAACAAAGGAATACTAAACTGGAGAAAGGATAATATATATACAGTAGCATAAATACATTGCCATATTATTGCAAACAAAAGAAACAATTGGAAAAACAAAGGAGTAAGATCTGCATGATTTATATCTCATTTTTGTAACTGAAATTTATGTATTTACCCCATTCTCAACAATGCATATCATACTTTAACAATTATATACAACTTATCAAGCCAAATGACAGAAAATAATGATGAACTACTCACCTCACAAACTATTGGTCATGAAAAAAGCTACAATTTTCTATGTGAGATTTACTCTGGAACATATAGTACAACTAATCCTTGCAAAAAGAAAAAAAAGAAAAGTAATCCTCCCCCCAAAAAAGTTCCACTAATGCACACCACCAAAACATACTGCAATGCATTACTTCCTTCCATGAAAAGGGCATACGAAAAGCCGGCTAAATTCAGCAAGGGTAACAATAAATACAAGATTTGGGTAAAACAATATGAAAATTCTAAGTAAGTAGTACACATAATTTGCTTAAGTCTGGTGGTTACCTGAACACATGGTATCGCTGATAGTTCCTCATCTCACCGGAAATGTTACATGAATCTATTCTAGACCTTTACCACATACAAAAAGAGATGTTTTTTTACAGTAGTGTACAGGAGTGTATGAGAGAAGCTGAAACCTATCTTCAGTAGGTAATTATTATTTAACAAGTACCTTAGTCCAGTAATTTAACAACTCTCCTCTTCTCAAACAAAAAACAAAAATGAAAAACAAAAGTGATAAGTAGAGCTAAACTCTCATATATAACTTATTGCACAAACATTATCACTGACTTGAGAGTAATTTACAATTCTCCTTGAATACAAATCAGTGAAAAGAAAAGACTGAAGAACTTAAAAGTGAGAAAAATGCAATACATTATTTTCATGCACTTACCGGTATATTTTAAATGTTGTTACTTTACAAACATTACACATGAAATGAAACAGATGAGGGCCTTTACTATTTGAAATTATGCAGTAAATACCGATGCTTTTCCTAAGCATAACTTCACCGTTAAACTACGTATACGCATACTCATCTCTCCTTTACATAAATGTTTAGTCACAAGATATCTGACAGCCCGGTACCAAAGAATTTATGTCAGAAGCATCAATTATTGATCTCAAAACAGCACTTTGCTGATTAAATATAATGAAAATAAAATAAAACGGTATTTGTTAGAAATAATAAAAAATGTAATGTGTTAACAGGGCATGATTAATGTGCAGAGTATTCATTTTTAGACAATTTTTTTTTTGCTTATGTTCTGAGGCTTGATATACATAAAAAAAATCCAGATTATCAGAAATAAAAAAGTAATTTATACATGTTCAATATGACTTTATCACAAAAACAATAAACCATGTAATATTGAACACTTCAACCCTGTCAAACGAGTGTCTTGACTGGATTAATCAAGTCATTAACCTCTATAAAAATCAAGTCTGCCGACAATTTTGCATGTTCCAATTGTGATTTCTCGTTTCTGTCCATAGTTTCAATAAACCTCAGGTTTCTTCTCTGCTAATTGTAATTCAGTCCCCAAAAAGTTTTCCGCATTTCTTATCTTCACACTATGATCTGTAAAACCTTCACTATCTTGAATTATGCATGTAAATTAGAAAGAAAACCAGTAATTTTAATGTACATGTATAAAATCTGAACTTCTCAATGATTCAATACAATTCTCATAAAAAATATCAAACTATATTCAGTTGCAGCCATCCAACATACATTATTTTGTTTTTGTTTGGTGGGAGGGGAGATTATCAGCCATTCTCAAATATAGTATTTTTAATTACATATAAAGTATGCTCACAACATATAAAGGGAGTTTGTCCTTTTTAAATCAATTAAGTACTTTTTGCTTCATAAAAAGTTATCAAATCCACTTCTTCACTCTGGTGGACTAAAGTAAGTACTTGAAGCTTACAATTATCACAAGCCAAATTTCTATAGTTTCAAAGATTACATAATCCTTAAAGAAGGGTCAAAACTGGAACAAGAAATCCAAAGTGACTGATTTTGCTGTATCAAATCCTTCAAAATCCTTTAGGAAAAACTGAAATGATTTGATGGTGGCTCTGATTCTTTTATTTACAAGTTTACAGATAAAAGTTTCTGGAGAGATTTCCTTTCTTCTCATGAAGCAATTAAAATGACTTCTGGTCTATATATCGAACCTCACTGAGATACTGATCTACAAAGTAGTTGTCACCACAACTTCCTGGGTAGATTGTTCATTCTTCACTGAAAACCTATTATCAACTTCTGGAAATAACTTCCTGATCCTTGACTTCCCAGAGGCCATTTTCATTGGCAACTTACGAGGTGACAGACAATTTACATTGTAAAACCCCTAAGAATAAAATAATGTTAGTTTGAATTTACATGAACAATGATGACATCTCATCTTGAGGAACAATTCATCTAATATCTCTTCCCATCAACAAGAAAATACCGTTTGCGATGTTTTCCCTCTCCATGATGCTTTTCTATTGACACAAAGAAATAAAAGTTTGTATTTCTATGTTTCACAGGGATATGAGGGGACAGGAGAAAACCAGACAGTGAAGAAAACTAACTACAACAATAAATAAAATATCTTTCCAACAAAACAATTCATAATTGCATAGAATAAATGGAGGCAGGATCTTATTCTATAATCTCACAAGCATAAATGAAGGCATGATCTTAATACTAGAAACTCAAAGCCGTCCTAATGGAAAATATCTGGGTATAAATACTGTACTCCAATAATCTTAACATTCTAGAAACTGTATAATAAAGTGCCTTCTATGATACCATAAAGAAAAACCTACACCATGCTGGTAGTACTTACTCCTAGATTACTTTCAGAGCCTTGATAGCAAACATGTGCAGCATGAAATTTAAAATGCAAAACCTGGTAAAGTACTAGTAAGCAACAAAGTTAACAATTTTAAGACAGCAAGTAAAATTTGACAACTCCATGATCTCTTGGATTTTGTCTTCAAAATAAAATAAGGATAGTTTTGGATTATCTAATTCTGGAAAATGATGAGCAAGTACTTGGATTTTTTCATGGAAATGAATCTTCTCAAAAACTACCATAGCAGCATTACATTGTAATAATTACTGGAAAGAGTTCATATTTAAAAGCTAAAGAAAGCATAAGACAACAAAGCCAAATAACATATATATTTTACCAAAGCACATACTAGTTCAAAATATGCACAGTGCTGTAGCAAGATACAGTAGTACTAATTTTCATCATGAACATTAAAGGTACAATAATGTATTGCTTAATAAAAAACCAAATGTTTCAGTAGATGTCAATTACACATCAGCATGAGAATATACGCAGCTCAAAACTATAACAAAAAGCACTGGTAAAACCCTTCATAGCAAATATCACTCGCTCCTTTCCAGGAACCAGACAAATAAACCCTAAAATGTACACTGGACTTGGTACTTGATTAGTCTGAAAGCTACCTTCGTATAAATCCTACTAAATATATCCTAGGAATCTTTGATATGAGTATGCAGGAAAAGCTCTTCATTGTTTAAATAGATACAATCTTTATCAAATGTCTCAAAAATATGACGCGCGGCGCGACGGTTTTACAAAGTCTATCACTATAAAAAGAGGAAGTAAATGTGTACTTAAAAGTCCATCACTATAAAAACAGGAAGTATATATTTACTTATTTTATTGGACTGAATGGGAGAGAACAAGTGCATTTCACACTTTAACAAAATATGTGACAAAGAAAATTATATAGTACTCATCATGCCTATCGTACACAAGGGGAAAATTCTGTAGTTCATATATAATGTGATCACCAATGAACCACAGTATCTATCAACATTTTTACAGTTTAAACAAGTATCAGCCAGAACAGAAATAGAAGGGCCATTGCCATCAGCACTTGGGAGAGGAACCGCTCCTCTTGATACTGCTGTGTACCTGGAGCTGCAAAGGAGAAAGCATAAAAGACAAATAGTTAAAATTATTAACTGTCAGAGGGCTTACTCAAAAGGGTTCTGTTCTTAATCAGTATATATAAGCATTCAAGCTATTTCTTCTTTCCTCTTTTTTCCTTAAAACAAACATTTAACAAATCATTAACCCAGAGGTTCCCAAGCTGGAGCATGTGAAAGGAATTTGGAAGGGGTATGCAAGTTGTGCCTGAATTTTACAATCCTTGGTATTGTTTTCTTTTTCTTTGTTAATTTACTGAATTCATCTTTAGGTTGTGCAAGATTTAATAATGTTACATATCAATTTTCCTGCTACAAGTCACTTAATAAAAAATATACTTTTATATTTGAAATTCAAAACTATAAATTATTTATGACTTAAAGTAGGAGAGGAATAAAAGGTTCAAACAAAACATTTTCATAGCTGTGCATTCACCTCTACAAGTGGGGAACAGGAACTCACGGGTCTTCCCCCTCCTACTAACCATCACAGCTATTACAGAGGTCAATAATTCCCAAAACATTTTTGTAAGTAGTGGATCCTCTGTTTTCTAAAAGATTCATAACAAACTTCAAGCTAGGCTTCAAGTGGAAGATATCCATAGGCTGGCATTCTCAAAATGGGGTGTGTTTATACTATATTTTGAAACATAATATTAAAAGTTGGATTCTACGTTAAACATTAAAACTCACTATCTTCTGTTAATGTGTTATTGGTTTCAAGTGTGATCAAATTTGCATTTTATGGCTACGACATTTCATAACCCTAAAAGATATTGCTTAACTTGGATTTG
>NC_087202.1:82300654-82337023 GCF_015104395.2 Macrobrachium nipponense | reverse complement strand
ATAAAAATGCTTAAACTGCCTATTTTCTTAAGTAAAATTCAAGAAAAATCCACAAAAAATGTTTATACCCGGTTTTTTTTAATAGATTTATCACAAAAAGTGGATTAAATTATGAAATTGATTAAAAAAAGGAATTTGTGGATATTTCTCAGAAAAATACTGCGAATAGGTGAATTTTCCAAGAATAATGGGGGTATATTGATCCCGAGAGAAATCCACAAATACATGAGTCTGCGAATACTGGGGGTTTACTGTACGTATATATACCGTATACTTCCACGTATAAGATGACCTTTAGATAAGATGAGGCCAAAAATCATGGCAAATTTTCATGAATTTATCTCATATCTGTAGTAAAGGACGACTTCTAAATTACAAATCAGAATGTTTTTTGGAAAAAAGTGATTAGGTCCACTCGTATTCGCAGGGGATATGTATGAGACCCCCCTGAATAGTTAGAACCCGTGAATAGTTGGAACCCCTATAAAATGGTCGTTGATGTCCTCGTCGACAACCAGCCCCATGGACTTGCTGAGTGAAATGATATCGTCAAGGTTACAGCCAAATGAAAAAAAGGTTTAACATCGACCAATTATTTATACTATATGTAACGGAGTGACGTAACACTCAATATTTACTTTTAAAGCAAAACTATTATCGGCGGGTCACTTACGCTGAAGTGTCATAACACTCGAGAATTACTTTTTATAAAGAAAACTATTATCAGCAGCTCTCTAAGAGCTTACAGCCTTAAACAATTCATAAATTGCCAACATTAAGGATTAATGTACAAGGCGTAACAGACACTCATTCAGTATACAGGCAGTCCCCGGTTATTGGCGGGGGTTCCGTTCTCGGCAGGGTGCTGATAAGCAAAAACCGACATTAACCAAAACTTGGCACCTCTGTTAGGTATGTTATAGTTCCATAACTCTATTATTGGCACCTTATGGCACTGATAACCAGAACTAGGCATATTATGGCGACATAACTCGCCAATTTTGTGGTGCTAGACAATCACCATAAAACCGGATCGCCATCAACCGAGTCCGTCAACAACCAGGGACTGCCTCTATAACATCATTCTAAGGCAAAACAATGACTGGTGCCACCAGGAGCCTAAGCGGTCAACAAACCATAAATGTAAATGGTGTTTTTACTTCGCTTCGTTGATGTATTGAATCAACTAAAAAACAAATATGTAAGGAAAAAGCTCATCTTGGAAGATTTCAGCTTGAAGGCTACATATGCATTCTAATGGTTACTTTAAACATTTGAAGCATCCATCGGAATCCGGTAAACTTACCAGAAAATAATTAATAGAGCTACCACCAGACCTGGTGTTGCCACCACAGCCAGCAGGAAACAAACAAGGATTATGTGCTAGGTTGTTCCAGTAATCAGTTAGTGGGACGGGTTGTTACCTAAACAAACTTTATTGAAGCAAATAGCTATGTAATTACTTGGTAAGTAACGTGTATAAAATCTTTATTCATCTTTCACTAAATGGGCAAGAAATTGTTAAAGTAAGTATGCCACTAAATTCATTGTTGTAGTTGTGGCAGAAGAAACAAAAGATGTGCAGCCACAAAATGTTCTGGCTCTCTCTCTCTCTCTCTCTCTCTCTCTCTCTCTCTCTCTCTCTCTCTCTCTCTCTCTCTCTCTCTCTGGTTTATTTTACGGGTGATTTCTATCATCCAGGGTTTTCTGTGGTCTAGCAATGGCCTGGTCCCAAGGGTAGCAGTTATAAGAGGTCGGACTGTCAATAAATGTTCCTTGTGTGTTTATGTGCAGTAAACTGTAGTGAGCTTTAGTACTTTCAATGATACTTTACTGCAATATGAATACTGTATAAAACAACACATACAGTTTATGAATTTAGATTCATAAAAAAATGGACATAACCTTGTGACATTGAGTGTATTCCTGATAATACTGAACTGTAGCCGTAAAAAATGTTGAATAAAAAAATTAAAAAGAATCAACTAGTATGTCTAGTGTTATCAAGACAATGCAATTACTATCTAACCACAGAGAATAATGCACCATTTTCCAATAGTTCTATAACCCAGTTCCACCTCAGAACAATTAACCCAATATTCTATACCAACCCACTGCAAAATGCTAAAAGATACATGACATTCTCTAAGCACCATAACAAAATACAATGAGACATAGTAGGAAATACCTTGTAGGTCACCCAAAGAAGAGATGCCAATAGAAGAAGAAGGCCATTATGAGCAAAATATATTGTAGAATCTGCGGCAACTCTCTCTCCATTTCTGTAAGAGCAATGTAATGAGTCAGTAAGTTCTTGAATGGGCAACTCTCATCAGTAAAAGTTGTTAAATTATCCTTTTTCAGGAAAATACACAAAGTAACATGGTACAATGAGAATGTGAGTGTGTGAAGCCTAAGCTTTTCAACAAAGTCCAGTGAATTAAGAACAAAGGCTAGGGCAAGGTAAGTTGTTAGGAGTGGTTCTTTATCTTGAGGCTATGACATGAGTGAAAGGAAGAATCTATGACCTATGGGCAATGTCTTTGTTTTCTTGTGAAACCTAATTCTTTTATTACATAAGCACAAAATCACTTCCATTGAAGCACTTGGGAGGATTATAACACTTGTAATTTGATTATCATTGGTGATCATATTTAAAATGAAACCCAGAAGATATTCTTCCTTCTATGAGATGAGCTGTGCCAATCGAATAAAAGTAAATCCACTTAAATGGGGAAATGGATGAATCAAGTCATACACAGTACATAAAGCTTACTGACTCATTACATTGCATGTCCCAAGAACTACAAGTACTGTCTGAATGGTAAAATACAGTACACACAAAAATATAAATCTACTTCTACGGTGAGCAAGGCATACATCTTGATAAAAAATAACTTTTGTAATAAAAACAAGTCAAAGAAAATTCAGCTTAGGAAACCTGCTGGGAAAAAGTTTCAAGGTAGTACCATGTTAACCACAAGAGTGTCATACAAAAATAAATAATTAAATAAAAATAAATAAGTAATTAAATAAATAAATAAATAAATAAATAAATAAAAATAATTAAATAAATAAAGTTGTTTCTCAATATACTGTTAGGTCCATTTTTCAATAAAAATATGTAATAATCAACTTTCACTGTGTTGAATTCACCATTGCTATAAGTTTCTGAACTTACATAAGACTTTTACCCAGAAATAGTTATAAGTTTATACTTATAATGGTAGTGACTAACCTAGTTAAAACTAGTAGGCATTACATGAAATTTTGCCAATGACAGTAATACACTATGACAAATAAACTTCAATCACTCTTAATATTCAAGTGTGCCAAGAAATATTTTGTTTCTAATATAGTAACACCATTCTACAAACTATATAACGATTTCAAAATATCTGCTGTTTGCATTTCACATAATGTTAGACAAACAATCTCTTATTTCAATCTTTATAATAAAAAGGAGGTTGAGACAGACACCCAAATGCCCTATCTTGCCCATGCTGGAAGTGAAAAAATAAAGAAAGAGCAGGTCTCAACGTTGAACAAGTTCATAAAACTTTTCTTGAAAGGTTAATTTTTTCAAACTGAGAAAAACAGCAGCAAAAAAGATATAACAGTGTATCCTAGAGAGAGAGAGAGAGAGAGAGAGAGAGAGAGAGAGAGAGAGATCCTCATTACATCACTAAAGACCATGTGGTCTTTAAGACTTAACCCAGTAGTAAGAACCACATACAGACTGCCATGTGTGGCCAGATGCATACAGGAATAGAGGTTTCTTGCAACATCCATTCAGCCCAAGGTGCTCCCTTTAGTCTCTTCCAAACACACTGTCCAACTTCTTAACTTTAACTAGTACCAATTTAAGTACATCTAAGAACAAATCCTTAGTTTGAGGCTTATGGGAGTCAACAAGTATGATTATGTAGTCTGGTTATGCTACAATAATAATAATAATAATAATAATAATAATAATAATAATAATAATAATAATAATAATACAGTGTTCCCCCCGTATTCGCGTTCTCCGGATTCGCGGATTTTTCTTTGGAACCTATCTAGAAATTATTCGCGGACGGACTCGCCCATTCGCGGAATTTCCGACAAAACTAATTACTAATTAGTGTATTTTGATGTTTATTTTCATGACTAAATACATTTTTATGATACAAAAATTATTTACTAATTTTCAAATATTAATTTTTATTAATACTGTATTAGTAAGTTTAATAAGTTTAAAATATCACATAATAAAAATAATAATTTCTCTCTCTCTCTCTCTCTCTCCTCTACTCTCTCTCTCTCTACTATAAAGATGTATGTTCTTTTTTGTATGATAAATAAATTATTTACTATTTTCAAATATTAATATTAATTTATACAGCAATAATATCAATTCATTAAAGAAAAATATCATAGTGAATTAGTAAGATTTTAGCTTATAAATTAAAAAATTATGGAAGAATGAAGGAAATCCCAGTCAGATTCTTTCTAAAAAAAACTCAGATATACGTATCAAGTTAAGTGACTGGAGGGGGAAGGAGCAGATTTGTTGCTGCCATCAAGTGGGCATGAAATTTCCATCCCCCCCCCCCCTCATCTCTCTCTCTCTCTTCTCTCTCTCTCTCTCTCTCCATCTCGTCTCTCTCTCTCTCTCTTTTACTGAGATGAGATATTTTTATGGTACATATATGCGTAATATATTTATTAATTATTTTTCAAATAATAATAAAATAATAATAATAATAATCATAATAATTAACTGTAATTACAAAAATCATATGTGAAAAGTATTTTACAAATACTACGATAATCTCTCTCTCTCTCTCTCTCTCTCTTAAAGTGATGTATGTTTTTTGGATGATGATTTACTATTTTTCAAATATCAATATTAATGTAAAACAGCAATAATATAAATTCATTAAAGAAAATACTAAAGTGAATTAGCAAGATTTTAGTTTATAAATAAAAATAATTATGTAACCCCGTGTCTTGTTACTTAGCCAGCTTGGTTGGCTGGGTTCCAACTGTCAAATCCAGTGTTGCCATCTACGGATCATTGGGAGATTCTCTCTCTCTTTCTCTTTTGCTGACATATATGAGATAATTTCTATGGTACATGTGTATGTTTATTAATATTTTTGCATATAATAATAATAATAATAATAATAATAATAATATAACTAATCTCAAAAAATTCACATGTGATAGTATTTTAAAGTACAATAATCTATCCATTTCACTCTTTAAATAAGGACAACTCTCTCTCTCTCTCTCTCTCTCTCTCTCTCTCTCTCTCTCTCTCTCCACACGAGATACTAGCATGCGCTTGTGGTAACTCGTCCTCTGTTTGGGCTGGAAGTGTATGTTAGGGAAGTATATCTTTAAGGACATTACTACATTTTATTGGGTAAAAAATAATAATAATACAGTACTAGTTTACAAATAATATTACGTTTAATGAGATTAAACAGTAAAAATAACAATAACATTCTCTCTATCTCTCTCTCTCGTCTCTTCTCCTCTCTCTCGTCTCTCTCTCTCTGCTATTGGCTGTTTATATATGGTAAAATGTTTAAGATTACTTTAAAATGATATTAATAATACCAGTTCAATGGTATATTTGATGTAGGATAATACTTTAAGTAGACATTTGGTATTTGTGATTTCGCATTCCATTGTTCCCTTGTAAAAAGAAAATGGATGTCTCAAATAGTAACAGTATGAAAGAAAACGTGCATTACCAAATACTTATGGGGGGACTGAATTATTTTCACATACGTAACTAAGTCATTCAGTACGTACATAGTATGTATTTATGTATAACATAAAATGTAAGATTTACTTTAAAATAGTATAAATAATATTTCAAAAGATTAATATGAACATAATAGGATATTTTATGGATATTTGATGAAGGATGGTCTTTAAGGGATACTTTGGTGTTTGCATGTCAAGGATAGTTTATGAGCATTTTTAGAGGGGGGTTCCAAACATTCGCGGATTCTAACTATTCGCGGGGGGTCTGGTACGCATCCCCCGCGAATACGGGGGGACCACTGTAATAATAATAATAATAATAATAATAATAATAAATAATAAGTAAAGAAGAAAGTATCACTCATTGATGTCGCAATACCATGGGACACCAGAGTTGAAGAGAAAGAGAGGGAAAAAATTGATAAGTATCAAGATCTGAAAATAGAAATAAGAAGAATATGGGATATGCCAGTGGAAATCGTACCCATAATCATAGGAGCACTAGGCACGATCCCAAGATCCCTGAAAAGGAATCTAGAAAAACTAGACGCTGAAGTAGCTCCAGGACTCATGCAGAAGAGTGTGATCCTAGAAACGGCGCACATAGTAAGAAAGTGATGGACTTCTAAGGAGGCAGGATGCAACCCGGAACCCCACACTATAAATACCACCCAGTCGAATTGGAGGTGGACTGTGAGAGCCAAAAAAATAAATAAACTAAAATAAATAATAAATAAATAATAATAATAATAATAATAATTATATTTTGTTAAAAATGGTTGCTGCTTCAGCACTATTAATCTTGTAAAGTCCTCTCTATTTTTCTGGATGACAGCTTTCTCTCTGTTGCTTAGACTGGTGAGCAACGGGCATGGTAAAATTCGGTTGTTGAGTCATTTTTGTTGTTAATTATTCTATTCTTATACTAAGCAATATTGCTTTACAATGTTCCCTTTCTCTCTCTCTCTCTCTCTCTCATCTCTCTCTCTCTCATCTCTCTCTCTCTCTCTCTCTCTCCTCTCTCTCTCTCTCTCTCTCCCATGCGACGTTTCGTCCAGATCTACTGGACGATTTCCAGCAGTGACTGACTGAGGAAAACTCGATTCCAGTGGCAAGTCCTTCTCCTTTTAACCTGGTGGTGTGGGCTCTCAAGTACGGGTGAGGAACCGCTGGTCAAATTTTCATTGGTTCCTGGGAGGGTGACTCATACGGAAAGAACTCTCAAGCTGTGCGGACCTCCTCAGGCGGGCGACATCACTGGGTGCCTCCTGATTGGCTTCTACCTGAGTAACGTCACCCCTGGTATTATTCTCATTGTGATATATGGTCATCTCATCTGGTATTTCTTGCTCACTGGTGCTCTCGTTGGGTGGGAGGGACTTGGTCCTCCTCACACATGTCGGGATCAGGAACACTTCTTGTGTAGTGTTCAGTGGAGGTTTTGCTCAAGGATGAAAAGCGCTTCTAGGAGACGCAGACATCTTGGATCGGGGACTCTTCCAATGATTCTTATATTTCTGATAATGTCATCTCTCTTGATATTCTGTTGGTGTACTGTGAGGGTATGCTGCCTGATGGTGCCCTCCTGGGCATGGCAGGAGATCCTCTTCAACAGGCGCATCGTCGTCATACCAATGTCAATCCCAGGGCATCTTTCGGCGGGGCATACGTATTGTCTACCGAAACATATGACCCGCCCATGGGTGCCCTGGGATTTACATTGGTATGACGACGATGCGCCTGTAGAAGAGGACCTCCTGACATGCCCAGGAGGGTGCCATCAGGCAGCATTCCCTTGCAGTACACCAACAAGATCTCAAGAGAGACGAAACTATCAGAAATATACCGTGTATACTCGCATAACACGCGATCTTGCATATCATGCGACCCCAAAATTTTCACCCTTTAAAAATGATTTTATCACGTATCTAACATATCACGCGAGTTAAATATACGAGACCAAATAACACTGGGCTAACCTCTTTTCTTCCTCTTTATCTATTCCATATTTTAGTTAGGCTAACCCCTTTTCCTATTTCTTAATCTATACCATCTCCTAGTGAAGTTTAAAAAAGTAAAAGAGAATGCCAAAAGTATCAGTAGTTTGTTTGTTTGTCTGTTTGTGGTGCTTTATCGTTGCATGGAACCAGTGGTCATTCAGCAACGGGACCAACGGCTTTACGTGACTTCCAAACCACGTCCAGAGTGAACTTCTATCACCAGAAATACACATCTCTCACTCCTCAATGGAATGGCCGAGAATCGAACCCGCGACCACCAAGGAGGAACGCAAACACCATATCAACCACGCCACACTGAGGCACTAAAAAAGTATCGGTAGTAATGATATAACTGTTTGGAAAATGCACACAGCCAGAAACGGCTGATTTGCTAAGAACAACCAATCCAATAACAACCTTTTTGCTTGCGTTTCAACCATCGTACAATAGTAAAAAATTACGATAGTTATGTTAAATGATGTTAAGGAGAATAGGACTGATATGGTTCTACATTACAGGTAGTAGTCGACTTACTACTGCAATTGGTTATGACCAACCAGTCACAAATCGATTAGGAAGTAAGTCGGCCCGTGTTAATTTTCCATAAGAATATTATACTAGCCTAGCCTACAATAGGGTAATCAGTACCATCTTTACATATAGTGTAGCCTAGCCTACACTACAAAGCATACTTTATACATATATGGCATAGTAATTATTAATTACACTTAATTCTCTAGGTTCAATGCACACTGGCTTATGATAATTCAGTACAAAGAGAAATTGAATACATTTAACATGTTAGCCTCGCGTATACAATGAAGATATCATGGTACATATATTGTATATATACGAATACAGTAGCCTAGCCTTCAGTATACGTACTGTATACTACATATATAATATAATTTAGTAATTAATATAAGCCAATTTTGGAGGTTCCATGCATTCGGACTATGACATAACAGTAGGAAAAAAATTGACAAAAAACAGGAATCAAATTCGGATCGAAATCGGCATACCCAATTGAGCGATGTCAGGCTGCTGACGGCTAGTGTATTTACGAAATAAAAACAATGAATATGCATCTTTTCTGTGATTCTTTTAAAAAGTTATACATTACAGTATCCAATAATATTGTATGTATTCTCATATTATTACATCATAAAATACTAAACAAGCGGTCAATGTTTGGGATTAAAAATCAGCTGATGGCGAATACGTTCATTTCTCCATATTTAACTCAATTCGGAGTAAATTGCCTAACTTCTAACTTCTAGTTAGTGCAAAATATCCAGATACTTGTATAAAACAAGGTAATTTGTCATTTTACTACGTGCTTACTACATGTTTTTAAGTTGAAATATGAATTAAATGTCTCGTGAACTAAGTTTTTTTTTTTTTTTTAACAGATTGCTTTGTGGGCAAGTTTATTGTGTAAAAATATTACGTGATTCCGTTTGCTATTTTCACTTCATTTCATTGTAGTACGAACCTTTACCGTTACGTTACTTATCTTTTATCAGCATAAAAACAACAGTAAAATGTGTTCTTTCAAGACCTGAACTTTTGATTAAAATGATTTTCTCTCAATTTTATCTACGGTTGTGTTTGATGGCATAAGTTTACTGGCTTTATATCTTTGTTGCCAATGCATGATAATAGTAATATATATATGGATGAAACTCACAAACTTCAGTATAGTACCTTCAAACTTGACCGTAAACAAAATGAGAGAAATGTGTTTTAATCAAAACTATTGGGCATGAAAAGAACACATTATATACTCTTTTCACTCCAATAAAAGATAAATATAGTGATACCTCAGGATACGCAATTAATCCGTTCCGAGGCAGCCTTCGTAACCTGAGCTTTTCGTATCTTGAACAGAGTTTTACATGTAAATTGCCTAATTTGTTCCAAGCCCTACAAAAACACCCCGGTATATTTTATAATAAAGCTAAATTGACCAATAAACAATGAAATACAACAATTTGGACCATTCAATACCTAACTTTAAACATACTACTACTATGTACAACATAGTACCTGTAAATAAAGTGTATTAGTGTACATGGTACTATATAAGAAATACTGTACGTACACGTACGTATGTAGTATAATGTGGAACCTTACCTTTCGAGTGAGGCTATCTCTGAAAGTGGCGACAGAGGAGGACAAACGGCAGAAAGCTTGTACGTACACTTAACTTTACGAAACATATTAAAAAATGTCAGGAAACATTATGACTAAACTTTACGAAACACATTAACAAATGGCACAAAACCTTAATACTTAACTTTACACTCTTAAAATTAAATTTCTGGGCTCAGTCCCTGTCGCTTTGTAAAAATCCCCCAGCAGTTCTTCCTCAGGCAGGTGCCGGAGTAACACCCATGCCGGACTAAAATACTCTCCCTCCCTTCACCATGAGCAATCCTTGGAGGGTCGCAGCCTTTGCCCCCTTCAAGGATGGGATGATTTCTATCCCCGATTGTGGAACTCGAAGAATTGAGGACTTCGAGTTCCACCCCACCAATCTCCCACCACCTTTCATGGGCTACGCTCGATTGACGGAGACAGCATTGAGGAGGGAAGATAGGATCCCGAAGGAAACTGTCATTTACAGTCAGGACCAAGCCCAGAGGGAATGGGTTAGATGCCTCGAAGAATGGGATTGTACGAACACCAAGCTTCAGGCTTTCAAGAGCCCATTCCCCATCTTTGTGTCAGAGGAGGAGACACCATTCCCCTTTACCACAAAGTTGGCAGAGGCAACTATACAGGCTGCCATGAAAGACGAGCCTATGCCTCAGCTGAGAGTCGGATTCTACATCCCTACTCTTTCCAGGTTCTGAAGATCTCTGGGCTGATCTACCGGCTTCCTTCACTATCGGGAAGCTCAAACCGGACTGTGCTATCGAACAGTTCGGGGGAGAGACTACCGAGGTTACCGGATAACCTGTTCCAAGCGGAGTTTGACGCTAGGACCAGGTTAGGGAGGACCCTGAATGCCTTGGTTATGACAAGAGGTTGCCGCCATCACTTATGGGACGGAGCCTCTGTTCAAGCTATTGGCAAAAGCTCAAACACAAACCGTACAGTCTGACCTGTACGACTTTGTGGTTGCTAGGCGTAACTGCAGGAAGCACGTCCTGCAGGAAGCCACAATTAGGCACAAGCCGAACAAATTGCTCGCGTCATCCATTTGGGGAGCTGACCTCTTCCCCGAATCCGTGGTGAATGAGGTTCAACATGAAGCGACCAGGCTGAATCAGAGCCTTAAGGTCCGCTGGGGACTTTCTGGCAAGAGGAAAGCCAGAAGGTACCCCCTCAAATGTGAAAAAGCAAAAGAAGCCAGTAAGTTTACACCTTTCCAGGCTCTGCAGCAACAACAGATGGTTCAGGCGGTCCCCGTTTCACAAATGGTTCAACTGTCTTCTTCGAAGAACCAAAACCAGCCCATTCTCCTGCTGATGTCTCAGAACCAGCCCTCGACTTCCTATGCCGTATCCCCAGCCTTTAACCCTGTTTTTGAAGGACAGGCATTCCAAGCCTTCAATAGGTTTGGAAGGGGAAGTAGAGCTAGGGGTGCATTTCGCCAGAGGGGTGGCGGAAGGACACCCAGCAGGAGAAAACACTTCCGTGGAGGACGTGGAGCACGTCCTGCCCAAAGTCAGTGAGAACCCTCAGGTGGGAGGGAGGCATTCCTCTTTCGGCACAGATGGGGATTCAGCAATTGGCACAAAAGCATTGTGTCCAAAGGGCTGGGATGGAGTTTGGATCAAAGGTCCCCCTCCATCCAAAAACATTCCTTCAAATACCAACAAAGGAATTGACAGAGTATGCACAAGAGCTCCTTCAGAAAGGAGTAGTATCAAGAGTCAAACATTTAAAGTTTCAAGGACGATTGTTCAGCGTGCCAAAGAAAGGCTCAACAAAACGAAGAATAATTTTAGACTTGTCCCGTCTAAACTTATTCATTCGTTGCGACAAGTTCAAAATGCTGACTATCTCGCAGGTGCGGACCTTACTTTCCCGTGTGGCCGTCACCACCTCTATCGATCTTAGACGCATACTATCATATCCCAGTCGCAAGACACTTCCGCCCATATCTAGGCTTCAGGTTGGGAAACCTGGCATTCTCTTTCAAAGTGATGCCCTTCAGGCTGAACGTAGCCCCCAGGGTATTCACGAAAATAGCAGAATCAGTAGTCCAACAACTGAGATCACAAGGGATAATGGTAGTAGTGTACCTGGACGACTGGCTCATTTGGGCAACAACCGTAGAGGAATGCCTCAAAGCCACAAACAAAGTAATACAGTTTCTGGAACATCTGGGGTTCTAAATAAACAAGATCAAATCCAGGCTAACGCCGGAATCTCGTTTTCAGTGGCTCGGCATTCAGTGGGACCTAAACTCCCAAACTGTCAATTCCGTTGGTCAAAAGGAAAGAAATAGCCAAGTCAATAAGGCACTTCCTCAAATGCAAACAAACATCAGGAAGAAGCCAGGAAAGGATCCTAGGTTCCCTCCAGTTTGCGTCAGTCACAGATGTTCAAGCTATTGGCAAAAGCTCAAACACAAACCGTACAGTCTGACCTGTACGACTTTGTGGTTGCTAGGCGTAACTGCAGGAAGCACGTCCTGCAGGAAGCCACAATTAGGCACGAGCCGAACAAATTGCTCGCGTCATCCATTTGGGGAGCTGACCTCTTCCCCGAATCCGTGGTGAATGAGGTTCAACATGAAGCGACCAGGCTGAATCAGAGCCTTAATGTCCGCTGGGGACTTTCTGGCAAGAGGAAGTCAATAAGGCACTTCCTCAAATGCAAACAAACATCAGGAAGAAGCCAGGAAAGGATCCTAGGTTCCCTCCAGTTTGCGTCAGTCACAGATGTTCTGTTGAAAGCAGAGTTGAAGGACATAAATCGAGTTTGGCGCTCAAGAGCAAATGTCAAATCTCGAGACAAGTTGTCAGGCATCCCGCCGATTCTTCGCAAGCGTCTCCGCCCAGGACCAAAAATCTGTCCAAAGCAGTTCCTCTCCAATTCCCTCCTCCGGCGTTGGTTATCCACACAGACGCCTCTCTGAGCGGGTGGGGAGGATACTCCCAATTCAAAAAAGTTCAAGGGACTTCGTCGCCTCAATTCCGCCGGCTTCACATAAATGTACTGGAAGCCATGGCAGTATTCCTCACTCTAAAAAGGCTTCTTCCAGCCAAGAATTCCCATGTCAAGCTGGTATTGGACAGCGCAGTAGTAGTAAACTGCATCAACAGAGGAGGATCCAAATCAAGACATGTGAACCACGTCATGATAGCCATCTTCTCTCCAGCAACCAAGTACAAATGGCATCTTTCCTCCACTCATCTGGCGGGAGTAAGGAACGTGATAGCAGACGCTCTGTCTCGCTCAGTTCCTCTAGAATCGGAGTGGTCCCTGGACAGGCGTTCATTCCAGTGGGTATGCCAAAAGGTCCCAGGCCTCCAGGTGGATCTTTTCGCGTCACAATCCAACCACAAGCTCCCTTGCTATGTGGCCCCCAACCTGGACCCTCTGGCCTATGCCACAGACGCCATGTCCATAGATTGGAATCAATGGAGGAAGATATACATCTTTCCTCCAGTGAATCTTCTATTGAAAGTCCAGAACAAACTCAGGTCGTTCAAGAGAAAAGTGGCTCTAATAGCCCCGGATTGGCCCAAGAGCAATTGGTACCCTCTTCTTCTGGAATTGGGCCTCCAGCCTCAAAGGATTCCGGACCCCAAACTGTCATAGTCAGTACAAATGAGGACTGTGTTCGCTTCCTCAGGAACTCTCAAAACCCTAACTTTATGGACTTCATGAAGTTCGCGGCTAAGAGAAATGCAAATATCGATCCCCAAAATATCCTTTTCTTAGAATCGGATAAAAGGGAATCAACATTGCGCCAATATGACGCAGCAGTTAAAAAACTGGCAAATTTCCTGAAGGAAACGGATTCTCGAACCATGAGTTAATTTAGCTATATCCTTCTTCAGATCTCTGTTTGAAAAAGGTCTAGCAGCTAGTACTATTACAACCAATAAGTCAGCTTTAAAGAAAATCTTCCAGTTTGGCTTGTGCTAGGCTCAGACCTTCAGAAAGACCTAGTTCAATTTCATGGTTCTTGAATGACGTTCTCAAACTGGCTTCAGATACTGACAACGATTCATGCAATTATATGATGATATTAAGGAAAACATTATTGTTACTAAGTCTGGCCTCAGGAGCCAGGATTTCCGAACTGTCGGCCCTTTCCAGAGACTCTGGACATGTGGAATTTCTCCCATCAGGAGAAGTTCTATTATCTCCAGATCGTAGTTTTTTTTGGCTAAAAACGAGGATCCATTGATGAGATGGGCCCCTTGGAAGGTCCTCCCTCTTCCTCAAGACCCTTCTCTATGTCTGGTGACGACCTTACGAGCCTATCTGTCCAGGACATCACCTAGGTCATCAGGTCCCCTTTTTATAAGGGAAAAAGGTGGCACTATTTCTTTAAAAGGGATCAGACAACAAATTCTATATTTTATTTAACAAGCTAATCCTGATTCATTCCCCAGAGCCCATGACATCAGGGCAGTAGCCACCTCTATTAATTACTTCCAGCACATGAATTTCGATGATTTAAAAAAGTACACTGGCTGGAAATCGCCGACAGTTTTCAAACGTCCCACTTTGCATCCTTGGAATCTCTTAAATTTCCGGCAGTGGCAGCGGGTAACATAGTTTCCCCTGACACTGTCTAGTAGTTGTAGTCGAAGATCCAGATCTCCTTTCTACCTGCCTCACCAATATTTTCCTTTAACCCTACTGTCAGGCTCAATCCTGTTTTGAGCCTTAGCTGCCTAGAAAGGCTACATATCGTGAGGTGTCCCTTATTTTTTTGCTAGGGGCACTCACACCTGTCAATAGTTTACCAAATAAGGTTATTTTGTGATGTCCTCCTTATTTTTATGCTAGGGAGACTCACTTGTATATATTTAATAATTAATAATTTCTAGTTTTAAGTTATCATAAGTTAGCCTAAGTGTAATTTTAAGTCCTACTATGTCTTTTAAGGCTAATCCATATTATTTTATACTAGTTTAAGTTTAAATACGATAACTTTGTAATTAATTTGAAAACTTGATTATAATAATTTTGTTTTACTTTGTGTTTTCTTAAGACCTTCTACCGTTTCTTTTCCAATCTTGTGCTAATTCTCTGGTACTATTTCACAAAGCGACACGGACTGAGCCCAGAAAAGGGATTTTGACGAAGGAAAAATCTATTTCTGGGCAAGGGTCCGTGTCGCCCAGTGAAATCCTCCCCTGTTTATATCCCACCCTTGCGCCCAAGATTAGTCCTCTAACGTCAAGGATGGCCACAAGAGGCGCTGTTGTCGGCGTGGGTGGGTGTGCAGTAGTAGTTGCTGGCGCCGGCTGTGTACCAGCTCTCTCGAGGAGGGGGATTTTGGTGAAGGAGAATTATAAATGACAAGAGGTCCGTGGTAGTGGTCTCACTCGCCCCAGTACCATACCGACACCCTCTTTTTATTTAGGGTGAGCGAGTCAGGATACTCTGACATCCCCCCTTTTTTCTCTGGTAATGTTGGCATTATTTACCTTAGAAATATGAACTAAAGGGATATTTCACTGGGCGACATGGACCCTTACCCAGAAATAGATTTTTCCTTGGTCAAAATCCCTTTTTTTTTTTTTTTTTTTTTTTTTTTTTTTTTTTTTTTTTCCAAATTTAAATTTCTTCACCACTTTCAACTTTCTGGTTTTTTGTAGTATCACTTGTATCTTCCTTTTTGCTTACTCCTACTAAAGGCCTCTTTAAAAAATAACTATCCAAGGAAGATTGCTTCTGCCTGCTTTTAACAATGTTCCTGAAACGACGCAGGTAAACGTCATCGAACTACGCAAGCATACGACCTGTGTAAGCCTTTTCGGGGTGTCTCTTTTCTACAAATGATTGAACCTTATGAAAAGGAGCTAGAGCATCCTTAATTTCTGCCGTTGTCATAGGGTCATCCTCCTCCTCCTCGCCGCTGCTAGAGAACTCTTCTTGAACGACGTTATGTTGCATTGCCTCCAACTCCTTCAGGTCATCCGTCGTAAGCTCCTCTTGGTGCTCCTCGAGAAGGTCATTGATGTCGTCCTCGTCGACAACCAGCCCCATGGAATTGCCGAGTGCAATGATCTCGTCAAGATCTGGTTGCGAAACAGTTTCAGGATCGTCAACTGTTCCTAAATCTGCATCAGCTTCGTCCACGTTGAATCCCTCGAAGTCTCCGGCAGATAAAGCATCAGGCCAGAGTTTCCTCCATGAAGAATTCAAAGTTCACCTCGAAACCTCCTGCCAAGCTTGATTGATGAGTCGGATGCACATTACTATTTCGTAATGCTCCTTCCAAAATTCACGCAAGGTGAGGTTAGTGGTATCGGTGATGTCGAAACATCTCTTGAAAAGATGTTTCGTATACAGCTTCTTGAAGTTCGATATCACTTGCTGGTCCATGGGCTGGAGGAAAGGGGTGGTGTTAGGCGGAAGATAAAGAACTTGATGAAAGAATACTCTGCTAGGATATCTTCCTCGAGGCCAGGAGGGTGGGCAGGGGCATTGTCCAACAACAGCAGACATTTCAGAGGGAGGCGCTCCTCTTCCAAGAATTTCTTCACTGTCGGGCCGAAACACAGATTTACCCACTCGGTGAACAAAAGTCTCGATATCCAGGCTTTCGCATTAGCCCTCCACATCACTGGAAGCTTCTCCTTTAGCACTTTGTGGGCCTTGAAGGCTCGAGGAGTCTCCGAATGATGCACAAGTAAGGGCTTCACCTTGAAATCCCCACTGGCGGTCGAACAAAGTGCGAGCGCAAGCCTGTCTTTCATAGGCTTATGCCCAGGGGTAGCTTCTTCTCTTCCTCTGTGATGTACGTCCAACGAGGCATTTTTTTTCTAAAAAAGGCCAGTTTCATCACAGTTGAAGACTTGCTGAGAACTGTAGTCTTCCTTGATTGTTAATAAAAGCTTTGGCCGCTTTCGTGTTCGACCTGGCCACCTCCCCATGCCACACCACCGAATGGATGCCAGTCTGTTTCCGGAATTTTTCAAACCACCCATGAGGAACCTTGAAGTCTGGGGTTGGCGTCGATGTCCCTTCTCCTCCGTCGTCTTTGGCCTGGGCAATCAAATCACCAAAAATAGCGTTGGCCTTGTGGCAGATTGCCGTCTCGGTTATCATATCGCCAGCGATTTCTTTGTCTTTCATCCAGACAAGAAGCAGCCTCTCCATCTCGTCGTGCACGTGGCTCCTCTTGTTGGACAAAATAGTCATGCCCTTGGAAGGTGTAGCTGCTTTGATGGCTTCCTTCTGCTTAAGGATGGTGCCTATTGTAGACGGATTTCGGCCGTATTCCTTAGCAATAACACTCAACCGCATGCCAGCTTCATACTTTTTAAATAACACTCAACTGCATGCCAGCTTCATACTTTTTAATTATCTCCATCTTCGTCTCCATAGAAAGCATCCTCTTCTTTCCGTGAACTTCAGCAACTTTCTTGGGACCCATGACTATGTATACTGTACGTAATTAAGTTATGTAGTATATGTACTAAAGTTCTCACACAACACAATCAAGTAGTACAACGAAATCACTAAAGCGAATTTACGTTAATAAACGAAATCGTATATGTGAACGAACGAATTCCGCGTGCGTACACAAACGCTGGTGCGAAGCAGTGGGCAAAGGACGCCTTTACGTAGAGTACGATGGGAGAGATGCTGACCAATAGGAGGGGAGGATTTTATGGTGGTGACTAGCATCAGGAACCAATGGGAGAACGGTAGGATGGTGGCGAGTCTACTCAGTTGGCGGCGCGCGAGTTTTAAAATTGTTATCGGTGGTCCAGGCGAATCTCGGGACTTTACAGCAACAACCTTTCGTAACCTGAACTATTTTTGTAAGTAGAGCCAAAAAATTCTTCGGATTTGATTTCTTAACTTGAATTTTCCGTAAGGCGGGACTTTCGTATGTCGAGGTACCACTGTACGTAGAGGTCATAGTATTCTGATGAGATAAAGTGAAAATATCGAACAGAATCTGTTGATATTTGTTTACGCAATAAACATGCCCTCGGCGCCATCTACTAATGAAAAATTAACTAAATTTCATTCACAAACGATACGTTTCTAAGTGATATTTCCATTTGAAAACACTTTGTATAACGTAAAATAACCTTGTCTCTTATAAATTGAGTATCTTGAGATTCATTTGCGCTAACTAGAAGCAAGACAGTCACTCTGATATGAGTTCAACACAGCAAAACAAACTTACTCGCAGTCGCCCTCAGCTGGTTTTCAAACCAAAACGTGAGTGCTATGTTTGTATTTTATATTACAAACAAATAGTAATATGAAAATACATATAACATTATTGGATGCAGTGAAGTAAAACATAACTTTTTAAAGCTCCATGGAAAAGATGCATATCCATTATGTTTGCATTTTATCATACGATACTAATATAAATATAATTATTGCATACTCGAATTTTACATCTCATGTAAGATGCGACCCCCTTAAAATCAGCTCCAAAATTAGGACTTCAAAAGTCACGTTACGTGGGTATATACGGTAAAAATCATTGGAAGAGCCCCCGACCCAAGATGTCTGCTCCTCATAGAAATGCTTTTCATCCTTGAGCAAAAGCCTCTGCTAAACACTATATAAGAAGCATTCCTGATGTCGATGTGTGTATGGAGGACCACACCCCTCCCACCCAACGAGAGCACCAGCACGCAAGAAATACCAGATGAGATAACCAACACCGGAAGTGACACATACACTCAGGTACAAGCCAATCAGGAGGCTCCCAGTGATGTCACCTGCCTGAGGAGGTCTGCACAGCTTGAGAACACTCACTGTATGAGTCACTTTCCCAGGAACCAATGAAAATTCGACCTGCCCTAGGGGTTCTCCAGCCGCACTTGAGAGAGCCCACACTACCAGGTTAAAAGGAGAAGGACTCGCTACTGGAATCCAGTCCATTAGCAGTCACTGCTTGAAAATGTCCTGTAGATCTGGACAAAACATTGCGCTGGAGACGAGAGAGAGAGAGAGAGAGAGAGAGAGAGAGAGAGAGAGAGAGAACATTGTATACGCAATATTGTTTAGTATAAGAATAGAATAATAAACAACAAAAATGACTCAACAACCAGATTTTACCATGCCCTTTGGCGCATTGCTCACCAGTCTAAGCAATTGAGAGAAAACTATCATCAGAAAAATAGAGAAGACTCTTTACAAGATTAATAGTGCTGAAGCAGCAACCATTTTTAACAAAACATGCTTTAGAGAGGGTCTCCTTCCGAAATAATAATAATAATAATAATAATAATAATAATAATAATAATAATAATAATAATAATAATAATAATATGTGGCGCTGTGGCAGAGTGGGTTAGGTCGTCAATGGACTGGTTAAGCAACATTGGGGCTGGTCAGTCGTTGGATGGGTGACCGCTCTCCTCGGCATTGATTCCTTGGGAAAGGGTCTTTACCATAATTTCCTCAGTCTACTCAGCTGTAAATAAGTAACTATTCCCGATGAGGTGGGGTCTAGCTATGGGTTAAATAGCAAAACTCAGCAACGATGTTAAGAAATGAAGGAATAAACGACAACGACGTAAATGGAACCTCTGGCAACAGAGGAGCTTCGTCCAGCAGTCAGGTATTCAACCCAATTGAAGGGGAAGAAGGTCAGGTACTTGGAGGTCGTCATCCAGCAACTGACCACCACAACGACAGTAACCAACAGCCTAAGATTGGAGCTACAGAAGCAAACCAAACGAAGAAATGGACAAGAGAAGAAAATAAGGAAATATGGAGATGCTACATCAGAAGCAACCTGACGGAGAGAGGATATAGAAGAAGGTTGGTCAACATCTGGAATGAGAGGAATAACACCCCCCAAAACAGAGCAAAGGCTGGCAGACCAAGTAAGGAACATAAAGAAAAAGAACTGGCTCTCCCCAACAGAAAGAGAAGAACTGGAAAGGGAAATGTCACACGACAATGAATTACACGAAGACAAACTGAGGGACGATGCCACAGAAGACGACAGGGATGATGAGGTATTAAACAACGACACACGAAGAAACACCGACGAAGTAACAGAGAGGACGGAATGGGTAGAAAAGATTAGACAATGGATGGAGCCAGATACAGAGAGAACAAAGATCCCCTCCATGAAAGCCTACAACATCAAGAAATTAAGGGAGAAAACAAGTGAGGTCAATGAAATAATGGGCATAATAAACACCACCAGTATCACAGAAACAAATAACTTGGCATATGTCTTAGTCTCTTCGCTTTTGCGAAAGACTTTTTGTTTCTCCTTACGACTGTCATTCGTAAGTATTTCTGGTTCCTTCCATCTCCTATGTGATATCTTAGTAGAGTGGTTCTTCTTAAACTAAAGGAGAGGATTCAAACAGATAAGTTGAAAAAAGGTATAACAACTTTATTCTGTAACTCCATACTAAGAGATGCAGTTCGGTCGGGAGACCGATATGTTTGAATGCTGGCACGGAACTGCCATTCTAAAGCATCACGTCGATAGCGGAACATTAGCTATCTCAGCGATTCATATAAAAACATACGTAGTCCGCCGGCTCGGAAGTTACAAGTTTCCGGCGTAGGTTAACAGGTCAACCGCTTCCCATGGAAGTTGTTGTGCAAAGTTATCAGTAATGCAAAATGATGACAATGTAACAGATTTAAACCAGGCTACTGCAGACAGCGCATAGCGTAATCTAGATCTGCATTGGTCACGTAGGACCCTCCTAATGCCATGACCTCAGGTCATGGGTTTTTATTTACAGATACTGTAATATTAAAATGTATTTATTACATATGCAGGAGCAAGATTAGTAGCAGAACTGATGGGGATTCGAACACTTAACACCACCAGCACAACCAACCCAACCGAAACCAAAACAGCAACCTCCTTGGAAAAGGCGCCTGGAAAAGCAAATCATGGTGATGAGATCTGACTTGAGTAAACTGAAAGAGATGGCAGAAAAAAGGCTAAGAAGCAAGAAAACAAGGGAGGAACTCAACGAGAAATACAAAATACAAGAGAGGGGACTAAACAACACAATAGAAGATGTAAAACAGAGGCTTAAGGCCAAAGCACACAAGATCCAACGGTACATGAACAGGAATAAGGGATACCAACAGAACAAACTATTCGGAACCAACCAGAAAAGACTACACAGCCAACTAAGAGGGGAAGACAACCACCAAGAAATTCCTGAAGCCGAACCAAGTAAGAGACTCTGGGAAAACATATGGAGCGATCCGGTATCACACAACAAACATGCAACATGGCTCCAGGAAGTCAAGGAAGAAGAAACAGGGAGAATAAAACAAAGATTCACAGAGATCACGACAGACACAGTCAGACACCAACTAAAGAAAATGCCAAACTGGAAAGCCCCAGGTCCCGATGAAGTCCATGGATACTGGCTCAAAAACTTCAAGGCCCTACACCCACGAATAGCAGAACAACTCCTGCATTGTATCACAAATCACCATGCACCCAAATGGATGACCACAGGAAGAACATCCTTAGTACAAAAAGACAAGAGTAAGGGAAATATAGCCAGAAACTACAGGCCTATCACCTGCCTACCAATAATGTGGAAGTTACTAACAGGTATCATCAGTGAAAGGCTATACATCTCCATAGAGGAGACAAACACCATCCCCCACCAACAGAAAGGCTGCAGAAGGAAGTGTAGGGGCACAAAAGACCAGCTCCTGATAGACAAAATGGTAATGAAGAACAGTAGAAGGAAAACCAACCTATGCATGGCATGGATAGACTATAAGAAAGCCTTCGACATGATACCACACACATGGCTAATAGAATGCCTGAAAAATATTAGGGCAGAGGAAAACAACCATCAGCTTCCTCAAAAATACAATGCGCAACTGGAATACAATACTTACAAGCTCTGGAATAAGACTAGCAGAGGTTAATATCAGGAGAGGGATCTTCCAGGGCGACTCACTGTCCCCACTACTCTTCGTAGTAGCCATGATTCCCATGACAAAAGTACTACAGAAGATAGATGCCGGGTACCAACTCAAAAAAAGAGGCAACAGAATCAACCATCTGATGTTCATGGACGACATAAAGCTGTATGGTAAGAGCATCAAGGAAATAGATACCCTAATCCAGACTGTAAGGATTGTATTTGGGTACATCAGGATGGAGTTTGGAATAGAAAAATGCACCTTAGTCAACATACAAAAAGGCAAAGTAACAAGAACTGATGGGATAAAGCTACCAGATGGGAGCAACATCAAACACATAGATGAGACTGGATACATATACCTGGGAATAATGGAAGGAGGGGATATAAAACACCAAGAGATGAAGGACATGATCAGGAAAGAATATATGCAGAGACTCAAGGCGATACTCAAGTCAAAACTCAACGCTGGAAATATGATAAAAGCCATAAACACATGGGCAGTGCCAGTAATCAGATACAGCACAGGAATAGTGGAATGGACAAAGGCAGAACTCCGCAGCATAGATCAGAAAACCAGGAAACATATGACAATACACAAAGCACTACACCCAAGAGCAAATACGGACAGACTATACATAACACGAAATGAAGGAGGGAGAGGACTACTAAGTATAGAGGACTGCATCAACATCGAGAACAGAGCACTGGGGCAATATCTGAAAACCAGTGAAGATGAGTGGCTAAAGAGTGCATGGGAAGAAGGACTAATAAAAGTAGATGAAGATCCAGAAATATACAGAGACAGGAGAATGACAAACAGAACAGAGGACTGGCACAACAAACCAATGCACGGACAATACATGAGACAGACTGAAGAACTAGCCAGCGATGACACATGGCAATGGCTACAGAGGGGAGAGCTAAAGAAGGAAACTGAAGGAATGATAACAACGGCCACAAGATCAGGCCCTAAGAACCAGATATGTTCAAAGAACAATAGATGGAAATAATATCTCTCCCATATGTAGGAAGTGCAATACGAAAAATGAAACCACAAACCACATAGCAAGCGAATGCCTGGCACTTGCACAGAACCAGTACAAAAAGAGGCATGATTCAGTGGCAAAAGTCCTCCACTGGAGCCTGTGCAAGAAACATCAGCTACATTGCAGTAAAAAGTGGTACGAGCACCAACCTGAGGGAATGATAGAAAACGATCAGGCAAAGATCCTCTGGGACTATGGTATCAGAACAGATAGGGTGATACGTGCAAATAGACCAGACGTGACATTGATTGACAAAGTGAAGAAGAAAGTATCACTCATTGATGTCGCAATACCATGGGACAGCAGAGTCGAAGAGAAAGAGAGGGAAAAAATGGATAAGTATCAAGATCTGAAAATAGAAATAAGAAGGATATAGGATATGCCAGTGGAAATTGTACCCATAATCATAGGAGCACTAGGCACGATCCCAAGATCCCTGAAAAGGAATCTAGAAAAACTAGAGGCTGAAGTAGCTCCAGGACTCATGCAGAAGTGTGTGATCCTAGAAATGGCGCACATAGTAAGAAGTGATGGGGTCCTAAGGAGGCAGGATGCAACCCGGAACCCCACACTATAAAATACCATCCAGTCGAATTGGAGGACTGCGATAGACCAAAAAAAAAAAAAAAAATAAAAAAAATCGTGTTGCCCAGGTCTTAATTAACAATGGCTATTCCAACTGGGACATCACCAAATGCATCCATAGAACCATTGATAAATGGTATCAGCAAGAACCTCACACTGCCCTTGAAGACATCACTCTCTTTTTACAAGGGAGTCTTTCACTAGAAGTACAAATAGGATGAACTTGTCCTTCGCAACATCATAGAATGAAATGTCTGCACTACAAACCAGGGAAAAAAGGTGAAACTACTTATTCACTCAAGAGCAAAAAGACCAGTGGCCTGATCATATCATGAACAACCACCCAGCTACCTAATTGCAGGATTCCCTGATGAGTACCATGTGGTCTACCAGTACAAATGCCATCCAAGAATGCCTTTACATCAGTATGAAACACAATGAAATTCTCCAAGAGGATCTCCCGCTATGTTCAGGAGGGCGCCATCCATAATAAAAAAGGACATTTTTATAATAAAATTAGATTTTGTATATATACTTACCAAGTAATTACATAGCTATAATTTTCTACTTCACGGCAGTTTACAATGCAATTCGCGGTAGCGATTCTTTTGTTTAGCGAAGGTGACTGGCCCCACCCACTTTCCAGGGAAGTACAACACAGCTAAGACCATCATTTGTTTTATGCCTATGTCCATAAGAGGGGAGGAGGGTGGGCTCTGTTCATGTAGTTACATGGTAAGTATATAGTAACTTACTTAGTAACTACATAGCTGAAGCCCACATTGACCGGAGGTAGGAATCATGGATACACTATTCCAAAAGCAGTCAGTGACAAAGCTGAACTTACAATAGTAGCTTAGCTGGCATCAACAAAATGTTTGTTGTAACCTACCTGTTAAGAGAGCTCAAGCAGGAAGATACTGCCTCTGGTCAGAGCTCGCCTCAATCTGTAGAGACATGGCAGTAGAGCCAGGTTTCGCCTCTACTTCAGTAGGATGCTTTGCAATTGAGGAGTACTAAGATAACTGCCAAAGCTACCAAAACACAAGCCCTTGCCCTGGGCAACACATGGAATGACCAGAAAAACCAGTTAACTGAACACCAATAAAAGCTATCACAATTACCCAACCATCACCAACCAGATTGGTGGGTACTCCAGGCACACCGTCCCCCAAGCTCCCCAAACCTCGACAACCACTGTCAAGGCGAATTAAAATAAGAGAATAGATATACTCTCCTACTCTTTGTTTCCCAATACCAAGCAAGCAATAGATAAGGGACCTAAATCACTACAATTATTATAAACTATCTGTACGACACATAAATAAAAATGAGCAAATACAGATTTATATCTCCAGACTGTAGCTTGTACAATCGAAGCAAGAGAAACATTATTTTTGTAAACTATGGAAGTGGCCACTGCCAATGAGTAAGAGCATAAAGGAAAAACTTATTCTGAACCCTTTGAGTGTGATTCAGAAATAAAATTTCTAAGAATAAAAGCCAAAGCGTTTTTTGACATAGGATGTGATGGGTCTTTGACCGAGCACCAAAGGTCAGGGCAGTGGCCTCGGATTGCCTCAGTTCTTCCCGCAACTTCCCAAGTAGAATTTTAATGCTCTTATGGGGCACAGGGTCCTTTCCTGATCCATAGGATCGAGGATTCAGTCAGTGACTTAATTTTGAAGGAGCGAGGCCAAGGATTAGTTGAATTTTCATTTTTTGCAAGAAAACTGCATCCCCCTGTAAAAAGCCCACATCTTTATGTAGGGCTTGTATCTCGCTCACTCTTTTAGCCGTAGCTAAGGCCACTAAAAAAAAAGTGTCTTCCTTGTAAGATCCCTCAGGCTAGAAGATTGCATGGGTTTGAATGGAGGCCCTGATATCCTCTTCAGCACAACATCAAGATTCCAAGACAATATACAGCCTTTTCCCTTTTGGTTGTCTCAACGACTTAATCAATTCACTGATGTCCTTATTTGAGGACAAATCCAGGCCCCTGTGTCTAAACACAGAGCTTAGAGGACAAGATATCATGGTTTTTACACCAGCTGCAAAACACTGACCACTTGGTCTGGTAAACGTTAAAGGAGGATTGGCATCTACACTGAGCAATCGCTTCTGCTGCTGGTCTCTTGAAAAGCCTTTTGGTCTGACAAGCTTCCTGACAGTCTGCAGCCTGTCAGAGAACGAGTGGATAATCTTTGATGGAACCGGAGAAAATGCTGTTGCCTGAGTAGACTTTGTTACCTGAATTTGTTTATCACATCCCTCACCATACTGAAGGATGGGAAAGCGTAAACATCGAGATTCAACCAATCCTGGATCATCGCGTCCGTTGCCCATACGACAGGATCCAGGACTAGCAAATAATACAAGGGAAGTCAATGATTCCTCACCGTTGCAAACAGATCTATCAACGGTTTCCCCCACCACCTCCACAAGTCAGTGCACACTTGTGGATTGGGTGTCCACACCATCGGTAGTACTTGCTTGCAACAACTCAACTCGTCCGCAATGACATTCAGTTTCCACTGAATAAACCTGGTGACAATCTGGGTGTGATTGTTATGAGCCCAAAGGAGCAGATCCCTGGCTGCCTCGAACAGGGAGTACGAGTGCGTGCCTCCTTGCTTCTTGATGTAAGCCAACGCCATTGTGTTGTCAGAATTAACAATGACTGTGGAGTCATGGACCGCTGTCGCAAAGTATTGAAGGGCCAGATGAACTGCTTTTAGTTCCTTCACATTTGTGTGTAAGTCCTTCTCTGAATTGGACCACATCCCTAATACTTCTGCATTCTCTAGGATGGTGCCCAAACCCAGATCCGACACGTCTGAGTATAGCCTGCGGTTGGGGTTCAGAGGGAACAGAGATTTTCCTTCCGCAAACCTTCCTGCTATAAGCCAACACTTGAGGTTCTCTTTGATTTCTCATGTGATCAGGAACACCAAGGAATCGGGTTGGGTTTTCCTCTGCCAGTTGGCCTTGAGGAAGAACTGAAGTGCTCATATGGAGCCTTCCCATGGACACAAAATGTGGTCCAGAGAGAAATCCGCGAATCCGTGAGTCTGCAAATCTGGAGAACACGATTACGGGGGTCCCACTGTAATTGATTATCCAGCACCCACTAACTTGAAAGCATTAAGAAGGTTCCTACGTATGGTAGGTTATTAGTATAGGCCTTTTATAAAAGGTTCTGCTATATGGTCCAACCTTTGACGGAACTAACCAAGAAGGATGTTAAATATGAATGGAAGGACAAACAAGAAACAGCCTTTCAAACACTAAAGAGCAAAATGACCAGGTGCCCTGTTTTAGTCTACCCAGATTTTTCCAAAGACTTTTATTTGGCTTGTGATGCCTCAAGTACAGGGCTATGAGCTGTATTGTTACAAAAGGCCAAAACTAGGATGAGGGCAGTATATTATGCTAGTAGAGTTTTAAATTAAGCAAAAAGACATTATAGTACAACAGAAAGAGAATGTTTAGCCTTATATTGAGGTTTAAAGTTTTGACATATACTTTTGGGTCATATAGTTAGTGTGCTTACTGATCACAAACCCATTTGTAACTTGTTTAAAAAAAAAGAGCGCCTTCATCAATAACATGAAATTCAATGGGTGGTTCATTAGAGTATTAGAATTTGCCCCAGAATTCAGATATATTCCAGGACCATTTAACACCTTGACCGATGCATTATCCAGATCTCATGAAGAAACAGAAAAATGCATTACCACTAATACCTTCTGTTCTAGTTTTCTGGTAGTAGATTTAGATTTAGAAAGAGTAAAAATACAATAAGAAAGAGATGCAGAAATCAGACAAACAGTAGGACAGCTATTACTAGATGAATCCTTAAAACCTGATTTTCAATTAATAAATGGATTGTTGTATATAAGGGCGACAAAGAAATGTTTTTCTCAAACAATATATCCAAAAAACACTAACCAGAGAAGTTTTTAGAACAACACAACTCATGTAGTTAGCAGGACAGCCAGAGAATTAAAGACACCGAACATAACAGAAATTATTTTTTGGCCAAACTGCAGTGAGGATACCAAGAACTTTGTACAAAACTGTATAGTTTGTATTCAACAAAAGGGTAACGTAAATCTTGAAGCACCACTTGAACAATATCCATCAGAATTAAATCCATTCCAAGTAGTAACGTTGGACTTTTTAGGAGCATTTCCCAGTACTATTAGATGGAAATAAGGCAAATATTAAGTCTTCTTAGACTATCTAACATGAATATGTCAAGAATAATACCAGTAATGAAAACAGAGATGCATCTACAGTGGCAGAGAGCTCTTAAATCTAAATTGTATCACAAGGACATTCATACCCACAAGTTCGTCTTTCTGATAATCGCTGCTGAATTGTACTAAGTGATCTTTTAAAAGAGAATATGTGAATTTTATAAATAAAATAAAGTCAAATACCGCTTATAAACCTAAGTCTACATGGAGCAGTGGAAAGAAGTAATCGTAAATAAGGATATCCTGAAAACTTTAGTGAGTCCACAAACAGAAGATTGGGGATTTCCACTAGATGACACACAATTCATGTTGAATAGTACTGTAATTGAGACAGTAGGAGAATTTCCACATTATTTGCTATACAGTTATCAAAAGAGAATGCCTAACACATTATTAAATGATGCAACACCACCCAGACATACAGTATGGTCCCCAATTATGCGAGAATTTGGTCGACCCACCGCCTCGCAGAATTGGAAATTACTGTATTTTCATATAATTTTTGTGACTAAATGCACTTTTTGTGATAAAACTATTGAAATAGTACTCAGGTATATGCATTTTTAATTTTTTTTTGGTGTAATAACTATTAAAATAGGCAGTTTTAGACATTTCTAGAGGGGTTTTAAGTACTATTTGCTAATTTTACTTATTCTTGTGGGGTCTGGTACCCCCACTGCAAATACTGGGAGTCTATTGTACATACTAATGTTTAATGAGATGTATCAATGAAACTATTTCACTTACAGAATCCATTTATATTGTGCTTAGACTTAGAGGTAAAAAAAAACTAGTGGCATATTTTAATGAAAAAAATACAATACCTAATTAGTGAATACACAGTGCCACTACAAAAAAAAATAATAATTTTTGAGATACTACCCAGAGAAATATCCGCAAATTAGTGAAAGTTTCCCACGGAAAAGTGATGTTTTCCGCAAAAATCGGCGACAAAGTGGACCACGGAAATGTGAGATGCGTAAACCCGGTGGGGCACTGTATTTCTGTAATCTAAAGCAATACCAAGCATGAAGCAAATGTTTAATGTTGAAAGTTGCAAACTACTTTGTGACAAGACACCCAACTATTTTCCTCTCAAATTTTTTCAGTAATATGATAGATTCATTTACTGTCTTGGTAAATACAACAGGAACAATTCTTAAAGATATGATGGTAAAACAGTAATTTTAGGATGTAAAATGAAATTTCACTTTTTTCTCTGCAACAAAATATATAGACTTCAAGGATTATTTTGTTCTGTCTTTTTTTCAAATGTTGGCAAATTTTCATAAGTTCTTCATTAACCCTTAAACGCCGAAGAGATATTTTAAAATTGTCTCCCGTTAGCCAGCGGGGTTCGCGAGTGAGCGCCGAAGCGGAAAAAAATGTTTTTTTTTTTTTAAATCACAGCACGATTAGTTTTAAAGATTAAGAGTTCATTTTTGGCTCCTTTTTTGTCATTGCCTGAAGTTTAGTATGCAACCATCAGAAATGAAAAAAAATATCATTATCATATATAAATATTTGGATATATGACAGCGTGAAAAAAAAAAATTCATATATAATTGTATACAAATGGCGCTGTAGCAAAGCGGTTAAAGCTAAAGAGTTAATTTTTTTTATAGTACACTAAATTGCGATCATTTTGGTATATAACACATTGTAAAACGATCAAGGCAATACAGAGAAAATATTAATATTGTGCTAGACACTTCCCGTTTGTTGCAAAATGAAGGTAATTGATTGAATATTACTAGACTGTAAGTGTTGTAGCTTACAATTGCAGTTTTTGACCATTTCGGTCGAGTTAAAGTTGACTGAAGGAAAAAAATTTTCTATTTATCGTTATTTATAATAATGAAAATATTTCAAAATTGATAAAAGCTACAACCAAATTTGTTTTTGGTTATATTCTACATGAAATTGTGCACATTTTCATATATAAAACTTTATGTAATGGCTAATTTAAAATGGTGCAAACAGTATGACAATCGGACGAAAAAATTTATGATTTTTTCGGAAGAGTTACCGCGCGGACGTAAGGAAAAAGTTTATTTCATAAATTCACCATAAATCAAAATATTGTGCTAGACACTTCCAATTTGTTGGAAAATAAAGGTAAATGATTGAATATTACTAGAATGTAATAGTTTTAGCTTACAATTGCGTTTTTCGACCATTTCGGTCGAGTCAAAGTTGACCGAAGGTTGAAATTTTGGCACTTATCGTTATTTATATGAAAATATTTCAAAACTAATAAAAGCTACAATCATGGGTTGTTTATTATTGTATTTTACATGAAATTGCACACATTTCCATATATAAAACTTTATGTAACGGCTAATTTAAAATGTGCAAACATTACGACAATTGGACGAAAAAATTTATGATTTTTTCGGAAGAGTTACCGAGCGGACGTAAGGAAAAAGTTTTTTCATAAATTCACCATAAACCGAAATATTGTGCTAGAGACTTCCAATTTGTTGCAAAATGAAGGTAAATGATCCAATATTACTAGAACATAGGAGTTTTAGCTTACAATTGCGTTTTTCGACCATTTTAATAGTCAAAGTTGACCGATGGTTGAAATTTTGGCACATCGTTATTTGTATGAAAATATTTCAAAACTGATAAAAGCTACAACCATGAGTTCTTTTTGTTGTATTCTACATGAACTGCACACATTTTCATATATAATACTCCATGTAACGGCTAATATAAAATGGTGCAAAAATTATGTCAAAGTGACGAAATAATTTCTGAGATGTGTCGCTGATACTTTTTAGTACGAGAAGAAAGAAATTCACGCTTGCGCGCCTAGGTAACGATTGTAAACAAAACAACGCCTTAATCCGTGAGCTCCCAGCATCCCCCAAGGCGGGTGATTCAAAAGTTTTTGCCTAGTAGGCCTATAACTATTTTTCCGCAAATTTTTAAAAAAACTTTTTTATATAGACATACCATACGTACAATTGGCACCCAACAGACAATTTATATAGACATTTAATGCGTCCAATTGGCATTAAAGGGTTAATAACTCTCAACTTCTTCTTTCCCACCGTTATCCCTACATTAAGGGATCGGTTGCCTGATGCGCCTTCTCCACTGCCTTCTATCAAAGGCATCATCCTCCACCAAACCTCTTCTCTCCATATCTTCCTTCACTTTATCTAAGCCTTCACCTTCATTACTGAGTATTCAAAGGATATGAACAATCCAGTCTATCCATAGTCAATTTCTAAATCTTTACTCTGACAGGTAAATACAGAACTACCGATTTAAACAGGCCACTTGGTTAAAAGTTTTGATAATCAAACTTAACCGGAAGGTGTACTCTCATGAATGAAAATTACACCTTACCAAACAGATCTCTACTTAAATACTGTAATCACTGGATGAAAAAAACACATGTACTACCATATTATATACTCTTGTGACACTGTGATCTCGCATATCATGTGACCCCCAAATTTTCGCCCTTAAAAAATTATTTGATTATGTGTCTCGTGTATAATGCGAGTTCAATTTCTCAGACCAAATTACAATAGGCTCTCTTTTCCTCCTATTTATCTATCCCATTTTCTAGTTAAGCTAACCCTTTCTCCTCCATCTCTTTATCTATCCCATCTTCTACTTAAGCTAAAAAAAGTAAAAGAGAATGCTAAAAGTATTGTTAGTAATGTTTATTTGTTGCGTAAATGCATAAAGCCAGAAACAGCTGATTTGCCATGAACAACTGAATCCAATAACAACAGCGGTTTCGCTTGCATCTCAACCATCGTACGATAGTTAAAAAATTACCATAGTTATGTTACAAATGATGTTAAGTAGAATAGGACTGTTATGTTTTTACATTACTATATCCTTATCCACTATGAAGAAAAGATTGCAAGGGCATATACGTGTACTGCTAAATTTAAGCTGCAAGTTGTAGCTTCGAAGCTAAGAAAGAATGTTCATCTGCTAACTACTATTATCGTGCACTGGCAACATGGATGAAACTCCTGCAGACTTCGGTATAGTACCATCAAACTCGACCATAAACAAAATTTGAGAGAAACATCTTTTAATCAAAACCATTTGGCATGAAAGAAGACATTTTACTGTTTTCACTCCGATACAAAATTGAATGTATGTAAAGCTCGTAGTATTCAAGTGAAATCAAGTGAAAATATCGAACACAATCTGGCAATCTGTTGATTTTTTTTTACACAACAAGCATGCCCTCAGCACCATCTACTAAAAAAAAAAAAAAAATTAATTTTGTTCACAACAATACGTATTCAAGTAATATTTTGACTTGAAAACACTTCATGTAACATAAAATAACCTTGTCCCATATCAATAGAGTATCTTGAAATTCATTTACATGAATTAGATAGAAAATCGTTCTGATTCGAGTTCAATACAACAAAATAAACTTACTTCACAATCGCCCTCAGCCGATTACCAAACCAAAACATTGATTGCTAAGTTTGTATATTATAATAAAATAGTAATATGAAAATACATACAATATTATTGGATGCAGTGAAGTAAGGCATAACTTTTTAAAAGATCTATGGAAATGATGCATATTCAGTATGTTTGTATTCTATCAAATGATACCAGTATGTGAATATTACATACGCTAATTTTATATCTCGTGTATGATGTGACCCCCAAAAAATTAGCTAAAAAATTAGGTCTTCAAAAGTCGCATGACACCCGAGTATATATGGTAATAAAGATTCTGACAAAATTGTGTGGTTTTGTGTCAGGGGCCTTTGCTACAGACAATACTGAATTAAGTTCTTTATATTCAGAAACTAGCACATGATATACTTATTAGTTAAAATTCTGCAAACAAAATTAGCTTTTCATAATGGTCACACCTTTTTGTACAAAGAAAAAGCCATAGTATTGCATCATAATATAATACGACAAATAAAATTCAATTAACAAACAACTTTCAGTACACCTACCAGGAGGGGAACTCCTGCAACCGCCACCCCCACCACCCCAATTATTAAATGTTGTAAAGATTCCAAAAGGAAAGGCACCAATACCAAAGTGGAACTGGAAACCACCTCCCTCACCAAAGCCAAAACCTGGCATATAACCATTCTGAGGTTCTGGCTCCGTCCGCTGACCAGGAGGACGGGGAGGTAGTTTATCCCTGAAAGCATAAAATGATGCCAATTCATTTCCTTCATTTCAATAAACATTCTGACATTAACGTTTTCCACTCTTGGAGCTGGATATTTCAAGGATTATGATTGGACACTATGCCGCCATAATAAACCATAAGTGAAAATTATCTAAACTGGAACTATTTCATTTGGGGTGCCAGTTAACTATAATATTACTTCAATATTACTTTACTATACTATAGTTTTTTCTATTGGTTCAAGCATCCTTCAACTAATACATGATAAAAACTACTCTTTAACTTTCAAACCTCATTTAACTTTATGAGGATTATTAGCAGCCTCATTAGCAGTAAAACCATGCCAAGAAAATACTTGACCCAATGAAATAACCTGATGATTCACAATTAGTAAAGAATGGAGAGAAAGACTGAGAATTAATTCACTTGAAGTAAGTCATAAAACATACTTCTAAAAAGCAACCATCACTAACCTTGGATCTTGTTGATTTCCTGAACCTCTGCCATACAATGGAATTACTTTCTCACGTGATATCGCTGCTTTACACACTGGACACGTTTGGTTATTTGGTCTTGTTTCCAACCACTGATGCAAACAGGGCCAACTGAAATGAGAAGAGACATGCCATGTCATCAAGGTACAACAATCTTTCCTCCTCAGGAGAGAATTGCCTACATCCTGGAAGTTTTTTTTTTTTTTTTTTTTTTTTTTTTGTACAGTTCCTCTAGAACCATTTCAATGTTGCAGTTTTGAGAATAGATGAAATAATTTACTTTCTTGTACGTTTGAGAACCTAGATTTAATATACCATATATTTCTGAGCATAAGATGACCTTTAAATTCCAAAATTCATCACTAAAAATTGGGGGTCGTCTTATACCACACTTCTAAAAATTAAACCTTGAATTCTAAGATATGTATCGGTAGGCTAGCCTCGGCCTCAGTGGTATAGCCTAATCTGAAGATTCACATTATGAAATAAACTGACGGTAAAGGTAATACAACCCTTTTTACCTTCTATATGTATTGGCCTATCTTCATAACAAATAGCCCATTTGAGGAATACTTCTAAATCAATGAAACAAACTTTTGTCTAAGTGATCCCAGCTGAGAGAATGTAAACATTGAGTTACAGTTGCTCTAACAGCAACCTTTATCTTTCGGTACCCTTTTAGAAACTTCAGTGGTATTGTAATTACGGTAATAATAACACTTAGGATAACAATATTAATTTTCCATTAAAGGTTTTCATACATATCACAAGACTGATCACATCTGCCACCATCATAGGGTTTCCAGTCTGGTTCTGGCGAGTTGACTTTGGCTTTGTCGTCAATATCATACACATCATCTTCGGTACCAACCAAGGCATTTTTTAAATGATTTTATGAAACTTTCAATTTTCATGTTCCCCATGATTTTATAACAAAAAATGCACTGAACATCACGTGAGGCAGCACGCAAAGCTGTTTGTAACTGTTTAGAACACTTCACTCTTATGAACGATAATTGTGTATGAAAATTATTGAGCGGTTGTTTGAGAATGGCAATGAAACAAAACAATGGTCTCCCTTTTAGACAACGTCTGCATGAAAAACATGATATAGAATGTGCTTCGTTAAACCCACCTTTGATAATTTACAAAAGGAATGTACAGTAGAGACCCGGTTCACGACCGTATTAGAACTCGACATAATCGGATTTCGCCACTAAATTTCCAATAAACTTTGTATCTGTTTTCAATCAAAAAACCAGTTTCCGACCCCCGACCATATGATGTTTGTAAACAAAACTGTTTCCGCCAGCCGCCGCTAGTTGGCGTCATCCAGTGCTACCAAATGTAGCATAATTTCATGTTTTTAGCATAATTTGACCCAAGAATTGGAGCTTAGCATAATGTCTTTCACACTTAGGGTTGTAGTACAATTTTAGAATGTATTTTCACTAAAATTTTTAATAATATGCAAAAAATTCCTCAATTTCATACACAGCTATAGTGAATGTATCTTCAAGTGAAATTGGCCTCAAAAAGCAGCACTAACAAATAAAGGTTAATTTTTGCTAAGGTTTGAACCCAACTAAGGAATGTTAAATTTTGTGAATAATAAATAAATACCCACCACAGTGGCATGACAAACGATCAGTAAAGTGTTAGAATGAAGTTTTTTCTTTCATGATGTAAAGAATTACTTTTTTTCCTTTTTTGAAGTTTTACTTTTTTTCAGTAGTTTATCAAAATTTTTAATTATGTCTGAAGTGATTTTCACGACAATTTTTCAAAGTATTTTATACAATTGTTGGTAAATGGGTATCTGTTAAAGAAAAATAGTGTTTCAGTGGCATGATAATGATCAAGTAATAAGTACGTATGTTTTTCTTCTTGAGTAGAGACTGGTTTGTTTGTTTAAGTAATTTTTCAGTAAATATTGTAGAAAATAAGATATAATATATCTTAAGTTTTCGATATATATGTTTTCCTTATGTAAAAAGATCTCTTCTTCATTAATTCTTTTAAGTACATAGTAACCACTGGTAACGAAGCAGTTGTGTGCTAACAAATTGAGATTTAACTTCCCCGCTAGTTCCGTCGTTTAACAACTGTTTAATCATTCAAAGAACCTCGAGAACCTAAACTAAATTTTTCTTCGGGGTTTATTTTTTTGTTAACATTCGTCAGTTGTTTCCCACCCACCGACAGCTCACCACTCTCCTTACCATGGCTCGTGTTTAATGCTGGACTATTAAGGAACTTTACAGAGACTTTTGTTATGGATCGTATTCTCTGCTAACAATGGAAGGATAAGGATTATCTACATTTCTGAACCACGGAGCGACAGCGGGTAGCATGGTTCTCCGCCCTTTACCAGCTATTCCCAGCACTCTACATCTCTGGTCTGCGTGAAGATCTATTAACGACGGGGAACTCTTCAGACTTCAAGACGTTTGATTACTTTGAGGTTGGTCTCAATTTTTGTTGGCACACATCAATTGAGGTTGTTTAAAGTAATTTTTCTTGACGTCCGTATCACTATCCCTTAAAATCAAATCTCTTAACTTATGTATGTGTATTTTACTGCCATTGTTGAATTGTTAGAGATCTTTTTATATTTTAGCTTTGTGTATTTCATGACTGCATATTCTCGTCAGGGTTTAATCCATAAAGATTGATTTAACCGAAATTTAGTCTAGAGGAGTTATGTGGTCGGAATCTGTGTTGATAGGGTTGTCTATATATATATATGGTCTCGTTATATTTATGGTAGTACATTTTTTTGGATAGGTTGTGAGAGATTCAAGACGAGGGGACATGGGGTCCCAGTGCAAGGACACCGCATCTGGGTGGCATCATTAATTTTTTTCCAATAAGTGATATTGACACTGTTGTGATAATAGTAAATAAATGTGTTTAAATTTTTGCTGCTCTATTAATTGTCTCCTGGAGGTTTGTTATACCTAGTTACTCCTGTTTTGAATAAATATCAGTAAATAACAAAATGTTATATTTGAAG